>NC_090188.1:2872540-3047540 GCF_024679245.1 Pseudorasbora parva
TTAACTTGACACGCGTCTATTCGAACAATTGGTGTATAGTGGCGTTAGGTTAAAGTTTGCTAGTCCTATTCCGGTCATTAGTTCTTGTTATTGTTGCCTTGGTTTGATTTGACTCAATACCTGTTGTGCACAATGAAGACTCAGGCGTGTTATCTTCTGCTCTTGATTGAGGAGAGTGTTGGACCAATCAAGACCTTCAGCGGCCTCAGTCTCCCCGTCATCAGTGCTGATTGTTGCTTACGCTTAGGCTTTGATTTGTCATGGAATGCATTGCTCAATGAAGCTGATCTGTTCTTAAAACCTCAAATATTCCAGGAGTCCAATGGAGCTGGAGGGTCAGTGGTGGAAAGGAGAACTCGCAGAGGACATCTATCAGGCCCTGCGTTACAAAGTTTGTATCCCTGTCATTGTGTTGGTATTTGGTGCCACTGAATATGTCATGCCTGCGTGTAAATCTTGCACAAATCAGTATTACACAATTGTTATGGAAATTAAATTGTCTATTTGGTTGTTATAATGTATGGCATGCATGCATGCAACTTTACTGAATACATGTAACTAGCATTCAGTAAAGTTGCATGTGCATGCACTGGGTAAAGTTGCATGTGCATGCACTGGGTAAAGTTGCATGTGCATGCACTGGGTAAAGTTGCATGTGCATGCACTGGGTAAAGTTGCATGTGCATGCACTGGGTAAAGTTGCATGTGCATGCACTGGGTAAAGTTGCATGTGCATGCACTGGGTAAAGTTGCATGTGCATGCACTGGGTAAAGTTGCATGTGCATGCACTGGGTAAAGTTGCATGTGCATGCACTGGGTAAAGTTGCATGTGCATGCACTGGGTAAAGTTGCATGTGCATGCACTGGGTAAAGTTGCATGTGCATGCACTGGGTAAAGTTGCATGTGCATGCACTGGGTAAAGTTGCATGTGCATGCACTGGGTAAAGTTGCATGTGCATGCATTCAATAATCTTGTTTATGCTTGCATTCATGTAAATGCAACTTGAATGGATGTATATGCATCTTGGCTATTGTACAGTTCAGTTGATAATAAAATCTTCAATGCAGTAAGATTTTCTTATCGGCATGCATGGATGTATCTATGTGTAACTTAAAGGGTTAGTTCACCCAAAAATGAAATTTGTCATTAGCTCCTCCCCCTAATGTCGTTCCACACCCGTAAGACCTCCGTTCATCTTCACACACAGTTTAAGATATTTTATATTTAGTCCGAGAGCGTATGCAAGTGTATGCACACTATACTGTCCATGTCCAGAAAGGGAATAAAAACATCATCACAGTAGTCCATATGAGACATCAGTGGGTTAATTAGTCTCTTGAAGCATCCAAAATACATTTGGGTCCAAAAATAACAAAAACTACGACTTTATTCAGCGTTGTCTTCTCTTCCGTGTTTGTTTTCGATCCTCAAACAAATATTTGAACCGTTATGAATGAGCGTATTGATATATGATTCGGATCGCGTGTCAAACTGCTGAAATCATGTGACATTGATGATCTGTGTGTGAAGATGAACAGAGGTCTTACGGGTGTGGAACGACATTAAGGTGAGTCATTAATGACATAAATTTCATTTTTGGGTGAACTAACCCTTTTAACTTGGCTATTGCAAAAATCAGTATTCCAGAACAAATTAATTTCCAGTGTGATTTGTCTCTAATTGTCCTTCAGGAGCTGCGGTTGCCTGCATATAAAGGCCAGTCCCCACAACTGAGCCTTAGGCGATATTTTGCAGACCTCATCGCTATAGTCAGCAATCGGTTCAAGCTGTGCCCAGCCGCCAGACACTTGGCTGTTTATTTGCTGGACCTGTTCATGGACCGCTATGACATCTCAGTGCAGCAGCTTCACATGGTCGCTCTGTCCTGCTTGCTTCTGGCCAGTAAGAGTTATAGTCCTATTAATCATTATTGAAAGGAACCCCGCACAACGCACCCCACATTGGAATATACAATAATCATGTGCAAACATCGCTTACATTTCTCTCCCAGACATCTAGTTGAAGATACTGCAGTACATCAAATGACAAAAGTAGAATGATTTGCAAACGTTTCACTCCTGTTTTTGTTATCTAGGTAAGTTTGAAGAGAGAGAAGACCGTGTCCCGAAGCTGGAGACACTGAACAGTCTGGGCTGCATGAGCTCTATGAACCTGGTCCTGACCAAACAAGCCCTCCTGCACATGGAGCTGCTGCTCCTCGAGTCGTTTCAGTGGAACCTGTATCTCCCCACGGCTGCCCACTTCATCGAGTATTACCTGCCAGTCGCCGTGAACGAGACCGACCTGCATGACGGCTGGCCGATGGCTTGCATGGAGAAGACCATGCTGTACATGTCGAAATACGCCGACTACTTCCTAGAGGTGTCTCTACAAGGTGCGGCGGCCAGTCCTATACTCACCTGTTGAGTGTTTGTGGCATGTTTATGAACTAGAGGGTGACATAGGAGTGAGTTTTTCAAACCTCTCCCGCCCCACTCCCACAGAAAAATTCCTGTCCCGTCCCAATCCCAGAGAAATGACTCCCGTTCCCTCCCACTCCTGTGTTTTGTTTTTGTCCAGAATCTGTCAGTAAAAGTAAAACATTCACTGATCACAGCATGCCCATGCACAGTTGAACAAAAACTCAAAATGTTTTTTGTTTAAGATGGCTTTTAGTTCAATATAATAACGATGCACACACATTCAATTCCACGTAAATCATCTATGCAAACATAGGCACACACCCACATGCGCAGTAAATGTCTGGCAGCTTATGCCGTTTTCACGTCTTCTTTTTGGTTAATTCAGTCAAATGTCGCTGAGCTCAACTGAGGAATCGTTTTCCAACAGTAGTCGTTGCAGCATAGCTTTCATGTCTGACTCAGTTTTGGTGATGATTTCTCAGCTAAAAAGTGCATGGGGAAGCCTCCTTTCTCTTATTATTGGTGGTTGGCATTGACCAGCAACTGTTACGGGTGTGGAGTTCGTCATTCACTGAACCAGCCACACCAAAGCACACAGGAGAGCTTAAAGAGACAGGGCAACTAGAATTGAGTTTTAAAATTAAAACGGATAGTTAATTTATATAAACGGTATATTTGTGTAGATGGTATCATAGTGTTCTTATGATTCCCGGTCCCGGAAATCCGCCCCCATCCCAATCACGTGATTTCATCCCGTGGGACTTCCGTGACCCGCAGGTTTCCTGGAAAAATGTCAGCCTCTAATATGAACTCCATGATATACAGAATCAGAATGTTTCTGTGCTTTTGTACTAATAAAAAGGTATTTGTTTTTTGTTTGTTTTCTGTGTCAAGACCATGCGTTTCTGCGGTTCGTGCCGTCCCTGGTGGCCGCGGCGTGTGTGGCGGCTTCACGGGTAATCCTGCGTCTGTCTCCGTCCTGGCCGCCGCGCTTCCAGCGTCTGTCAGCGTACTCCTGGGAGCAGCTGCTGCCCTGCGTGGAGAGACTTTTAATGTGAGTTTGACCTGGGTTTTTATCGGTAACTTAAAAGTAACACAAATTGTGATGCTTTGAAAGAAGTCTCTTCCCAGCAAGCAACTGTCATTTTCGGTTAAAGGCTTTGTTCACCCAAAAATTATTGATTATGTTTAGAGTGTGCAATATAACGTAAGTTCTTGTTTCGCGTGTAAAAAAACACAGTATTTTTCACACAATTTACTTATCTGTATACCGCTGTTTTCTACCTGTGTCCTAAAAACGGCCTGATGATTTCCTTGTTCTATGAAGTCCCTCCTTTTCATGCCCCCTTTGTTGCGTGTTCTTGTGGGCGGAGGGTTCGTCAACAAACGGTTTTAGTGACGTCATTACAGCAGGAAGTGCAGCGGTGTCGTCCAAACCGGCCGCTCGCTGTAGGCTTTGAAAGGGAACTTCTGTTAAATAAAATATCTCGCTTGGCATTGAACTTTGAGCTTTATAATTTTACAGGTATTATTTATGCTCTAACAGCAACATTACACAATAACTAAGGTTTGAAAGATGGAATCGCAAAGAACAGGACTTTTAATTACTCACCCTCATGTCAACACCCATCAGACCTCCGTTCAAAATGAACATTTTGAGTGAATCGATTTATTCACTGACTCATAACGCTTCCAAGCTTTGTTTTGAAATCGGCCCATCACTATATAAGTCGTTATTTAGTTTTTTTGCGCTCAAAAACTATTCTGGTCTCTTCATAAAATGATTGTAGAGCCGCTGTAGTGAGATGGGCTTTGTAACGACGTCTTTAGTGCCTTTATGGGTCTTGAGAGAGGAAATGACATTGGTGTCAATGAAGGCCTTTCTGAGCCATCGGATTTCAACACTAATATCTTCATCTGTGTGTGAAGATGAACGGAGGTCTGACGGGTCCAGCGACATGAGGAATTAATCACAGAATTTACATTTTTGAGTGAACTAACCCTTTAACTATAGTCCGTAGTAACCCAAAATAACCTTGAGTTTGGTTACATGTCGTTTTTGCCAAAATAACTTGTGAGATGTATGATATTCCATAATGCAAGCAAAGTCATCAGTGATTACAAGGCGTTTGGTTTCATTTCTTTGACATGTTCATGTTCTAGATCAGTAGATAGTTCATTAGTAGAGACCACAAGACTTGAAGTGTGTGTGTCTGATGAGGGAGACGTATAAAATGTGCAGTGGCGAGATTTGAGAACCACTGCTCTAGATGACGAGTGTATACTTGGGTTAGAGGTCTTTTAAATTTTCACTAACAGCCCAAATTTGTATGTGTTTGGACAGCTATTGAACTTCTTTTTTAAATGCAAAATTGCTTGCTGAGTTCTGCTCACCAAAGCTGCATTTATTTGATCAAAAATACAGTAAAAAAAAGTAGATTTAGATAAGATTTAAAAAGAAAAAAGAATACTTTTATTCAGCGAAGATGCATTAAATTGATCAAAAGTGGTATTATAGTGGCACTTTCTGGTCTGAAAAAAAAAGCATCATGGTTTAAGAAATATTAAATGGGAGGGTCTAATGCTATTTCATTTATTCTGACTCGAAAACATTAAATCTTATTCCAAAGTATCTAAAATAGCACTGGTTTGACCTCATTAAATCTTTTCTGTCTAACCCCAATTTAAAGCGGCGGTTCCATGTTTTTTTTTTCTAGGCTTGGTTGTGTTTATGGGGTGCAGTATAACATATCTTAATACTTTTTTTTCTTCTTTAAAAAAAAAAAAAGAAAATATAAGAAAAATACGCCATATTTTTCTTCTATTCTCCCTTTATTCCACACCGCTGTCTCCACTGTCCTTTGAACGGCTCGTTTGCTTCCTGCTTCTATGAAGCCCATCCCTCTGAAAAACGCAATGGTCTTAGATTGGTTAGATGGCCAAATGTAGTTTCCTGTATTTTTATTGGCTGAAGTGCCAAGCACAGGTTGCCGGAAGCCACGCCCCTTCCCATTACGGGCAGAAGTCACATCTGCCGAGACTAGCGAGGGTTTATGATGTCACCAACCCAGGAAGAAGCTCGTTGTAGTCCAAAGCGGCCATTTTTGTAGGCAATAAACTGCCGTAACTTTACAAGACAAGATCTCCGTTTGCATTGAACTTTCAGCGCTGTAACTTTGCAGATACTGTTTATGCTCAAGCAGCGACATTACACACTGACTTTTTTTAACTTTAGTTAAATCACATATAACCACCCCTTTAAGACTTTCCTCTCTTTCTTGCTGAATTTAACTCTTATTTCATCGCTTAAACTCATAAATAACAAAAAAGTGGAATTTTTTTGATGCATTATGAAGATTTATTCAAAGATATGTCTTCACCTTATATTATGCTTTTCTTTCTCTGTCTATTGATGGATGTAAATCCAGAACATTATTCTTCTTCTTTTTTGTTTTGTTTCTTGTTATTGTTCATTGTAAGAGTTACAACCTCACTTCATTTCCCTGATCTTGTGTGTACAAATGTGCATTAAAAAATAAAAATGGATGCCATGAATATTGGACGTCATTACACCACAATTTCCTCTCCCTCTCTCTCAGTGCTCACGACAGTGACGTAAAGGAAGCGAGCAAGCCGAAATGCCAGCAGCCGAGCGCTCCGCCGGCACAGACGGTTTATCCCGTCCCGGGTCAGAGTGTGTCCTTACACCAGTACATGCAGCGGCCGAACACACAGTACATGCAGCAAAACCAGCCAGTGGTCCTTTCAGCTCAAGGTCCGGCCACATACCTGACACACACGGCCTCCGCTGCGCCTCTGCGGCTCGGACAGACTCAGAACATGGATGCCAAGCTGAACATGCCCAACATGGCTTACCAGGCCTACCCCTGCTTCGACAGGTGATGAACGCATCGGACCGCTCCACTGCTAAAGTGCTCAAAAGTACAGATTGCGATCCCAAATCGGTTCTGAAATGCAGAGGCGGACAGTAGTGGAGTACTTTTACTTTCTACTCAAGTACATTTTCAAGTATATACTTCATCAGTGTTTTACTTTGGAAAACTTTTGCTTCACTACATTCCAAAGCATAATATAAAGTGTCATACTTTTTACTGCACTTCATTTCATAAATAAAATTTGTTGTTTTCTTACCTTTAATATTTAATTACATTAAAAATGTAGTACTTTTTTACTTGAATTACTTGAGTAAAAGTATATAGCACCACATTTTTAATGTAATTAAGTATTAAATGATATTCAACATGAAATGTATTGCAGTACAAAGTATAATATTATGTTTTGGCATGTTGCGAAGTAAAAGTTTTCCAAAGAAGAACACTGATAAAGTGCACATACTTGAAAAACAAAAATACTTGGAAAGTAAAACTATTTCAATACTGTCCGCCTCTGCTGAAATGTTAAAAATGTGACGCTTTGAGTGCTGTTGAGCTGTAATGGTAAACACCTCTGACTGGCCATTGTGCTCACACACTCATCAGATGTGCCCGTGATAGGCAACAATGATCAACACACAGGAGCGTTTGAAAGCACACGAAAGGGTTTTGAAAGCGCAAGCAGGCATCAACCAGCTGATAGACACTTGCATTCAAGCAATCTGTGTAAGCGTTCTGTGAAAAGCGTCATTGATGTATTTTTACAACATGTTTGTGAAGCGCTGATCGCAGTAGCCAATCACAGACATATTTGATGAGCACGTGAGCACAATGGCCAATCAGACGTGTTTACGATTCCGCTCGACAGCGCTCAAAGCGACACATTTTTAACATTTCCGCACCAATTTGATATCGCGATCGGCACTTTTGACAACACTATCCACTGCACAGGGGAGAGTTTGTATTTATGTGTGAGCAACTGTGGGATTGCAAACGCCGCACACTGCTCTTAAACGTTACTTGAATCAAGTCTCTTCAGCTGCTAAATCCTTTTTAATTTCAGTGACTAGAGTGAAGATTATTTAAATCATATGTGCAATATAATATTGCGGTCATGCATTTCCCACGGAATACTACCTTGTGTTGAGTTTACTTCATTGCATTATTATTTACAGAGAGACATCATGGGAGTTTGAAGTAACTTTGCACAAGAAAACAGTGTTTTTACCAACACAAGCAAGTGTTATTTTGCTCTACCTCGTTGAATGTAGACAATTATTGTCTTGCGACCTTACAAATGCACTTTGGTATAGTGTTTTTTTCTTTTCTTTTCTTTTTTTTTAATAAAAATGCAACATTTCTGTTGTAGCTTGTTTTGGTGTTGTGCATTAACACTGAGGTTTGTATCATGTTTGTTCATTTATTAAATTCACCTTTCTCTAATTTACACAAACATTCACATATGCAACTATTTGTCTTTATGATTAGTTCTACCTCGACCGCCTATAATTTCTCTGCATTTTTTGTTTGTTTTGAGAGTCACATGATCATTTATTACAGAGTACACATGCATTTTGTTGCGTTTCATTGATGTTAAAGTCGTTCACATAAACGGGTACATTTTTTCCAGTGATCATAATACGCATGGGTGTTTTCATAGAATAAATGTCGATGAAAAGATGCCTTCTCCTCTATTTGTTTTATAATAGAGATGTAATGTGGCTAAAAATCCTGTCCAATAATTAAGTTTAATCAAACTTTTGAAAATGTAATGGTAATTTAGAATGAAAATTGGACTTTGCAGTGTTCACAAGCACATATATGCACACTTAAAATGAGACAAAAATTAAACTTTTAAGAGGGAAAATTCTTTGTTGTACGCACATGTATATCATACATCCATATCAGGGAAATGTAATATCTGCTTATGTCAATTTACTGCATATGTCTTAACTCAAAATATGGATGCTATAAATACACATACATACACACACCAAAAAAAGCGGAACCAAATACAAGTGGTTATCTAATTAACAAAATCTCAGACAACCAATGCAATCTTTTTTGCCCTAAAATTATTAAATTGCAATAATAGTGATTGTTGTTTAGACCACGGGTGTGCAAGAAAGGGGAAAAAAGTGTGAAATTAATTAATTAAAAAAATGTTGAAATAAATATATGATGATTGATAAGGAAAATAAAATATATAAAATAGAAGAATAAATGAAAAAATAATAAAAAATCTGATTCAAATAATTAAAATATATATACTGAAACTAGAAAAACAAACAAAATGCATCTAACAGTACAGAACAAAACTGAGTAGAGAAAAAAAAGAATGTGATATTTTCAAAATAATGATCTATATTGAAGTTGTCTAGACTTTTATTTTGAAGAATGGCCTAGCTTTGGCTGTGGCTAGATAAAGCCTTGTTCTTAGATATTATAAAACTGTAACCAGTTGTTTTTTTAAAGCTTTTTTAGGGGTTCAAGCACAAAGTGCTTGAAAACCTATTGTATTTGTGCCGGTTTATTATTCTGCCGTAAAACGCATCGTGCAGACCAAACCATAAGGGCTAGAGACTTGAAACTTGCCCAATAGGTAGTACAAAAATCGAGGAGAGGTCATCAAATTATGAGCCAGATTGGCCCATAGGTGGCGCTATAGCGATCAATTGCGCAAAACGGCTCATAACTCATAGACCGTCGGCCGTAGCCTCAAGTGCCTTATATCGTTGGAATCCTTGGCTCGAGACGGACCAGACGCATGCCTCGGATTGGCTCGCTCTTCAGGCGCCAATTTTGAGATATTTTGGGTTTTTTGAAAAACCTACTTTTGCAAACTGGTGCCTGGTTTTTTGACCGATCGGAACCAAACCAGTGCAGAAATATTCTCTGGAGTCAGATTATCAATAATCATTGAAAAAAAGTTGAAACTTTGATTCAATTTTGCTAAGGGGCGTCAAAATGGACGTTCAAGGCGGAGCCTATTTTATTAATAAGGCTATAACTTAAGAAAGAAATGAGATATCATCACCAAACTTGGTGCACTTATGTATGGGCTCAATCTTTGGTCACGATAAAAAAATCGCGATGATTGGGCTCTAGGTGGCGCTATAATGTTAAAAAAACATAAAAACGGCTATAACCACCTGACTGTTAGTCTGATTGACTTGAAAATTGGTATGCAGTATCTTGGTCCAAGGCCCCATGTATGTATATGAGGACATCAGCGTATCTCAATCAACATGGCCGCCATCGGCCAATGAAGTTGATACCTATAAGACAAGGTTAACGGAGGCCAATCAGAACGAAACTTGATGGGCATGTTTGACTCATGGCCCTAGAGGTCTGTAAGAATTTTGAAAGAAATCAACCACTAGTTGGCGCTAACGAGTTTTATGGCTCTGTAATCACGTGGTGTTTGACATATCCACACCATATGCATATCAATTGATAGATCTCCTCATGTTAAATAACTTTGCCTCTAGAGCCATTGCTGTCAATCAAATCGTTCATTAAATATTTGCAATTATGTTAAAACCTACTTTTGCAAACTAGTCCCTGGTTTTTTACCCGATTGGAACCAAACCAGTCTAGGACAATTCTCTGGACTCTCTAGAGCAATCATCTTTGAAAAAAAAGTTGAACTTTTGCATTTGGATGGCCATAACAGGGGCATTTAGAAAAGAGGTGTGGCAAAATACATTCAAAAGCCTATAAATACTAAGGGAAAACTCAAAACTTCACGATAATTGTTGGGTATATGTGGCATAACATGCTGAAGAAGCATGCAAAGTTTTATGGAGATCATACCATAGGTGGCGCTATACTGTTAAAAAGCTTTAAAACCATGCATTTCCTATGGTAAATTCCCTTTATTGGCTGTAAATGGCCTTTTCCATCTGTTATCATATAATGTTCAAATCATTTGTTAGATCTGCTCATTCTGACTCTCTAGATCAATTGAGAATGAGATGTCGTCACGACACAGTGCCCCGCCCATAGAGATCCCGGAATCCTCCCCCTTCTGCCATTTTGGGAGGATAGTACTCGCCTTAGTGGATTCGGACAGAGACTGGAGAAGAGATATTCTGATGATTATTAAGTACAACATTTTCTAAACTCAATGTAACATGAAGTTTTAATCCACCCAAGCCGAGCTGAGAAAGCAGCTGCTGATAAACATACGCTATAATTCACCACAGGGTGTCAGTCATCGTCTAAACTCGTGACCGCGAAGCTGAAGTGTGTAACACCTGATGAATACGATCCTTTATTTATTTGTATTAAACATTTTGATCACTATTCTGTCATTTTCACTATCAATCATTTTACTGTATGTAATTTACATGTTTATGCCCAAAACGCTTAATTAATATTCAAAGTAGGCCTATAGTTGACAAATTTTCCTCTAACGTTACATTAATTTAAGGCACGTACCGAGCATTTATTCTACTTAAGAAGGCTGGACTAAAAGCACCAGCACACACAAGCGATCCTTTTTATTAGTCAAATTCATTTAGAAATCAAAACTCAACAGGTATTAAATATGATCAGTACGAGAAAAACTCTTACTGAGAGGACGAGCACTGGACTGCTGCAGGATAGTGGGGAGATTTATTTATTTATTATTCAGAATGCACAGAAAATATATGTATAGAAACATTTCAGGAAGGTAGTAAAGCGTCTAACATTAGGTCTTTGTGCTGCAGGCAGCTCGTATGGGTCGACGTTTTTGATCTCAGCCAGCTTAAATACCTCTGCCTGGCGCTGGTAGTAAGTTTCTCCCTGTAAGAGGCCTCCATTTCTCCGTTTAAACGCGGTGATGATAATTCCTCAAGCCGTCTTTCCTGCTCCGATCTCTGTATCGCTCTTACAATGTTGCCCCTGGCAACCGATAGCGTAGGATCCCAAAATGGTGGACGGGCTCAGACACCGCCCAATTCATCACGTGACAGCAAGCTACCATGACATATGTCCTCATTCTCAATAATTATCCAAAAAAATTACTTTTGCATTTGGATGGCTATAATAGGGTCATATCAAAATGTGACTTTGACCAAGTGTACCTAAACCTTTAACTCCTCAATAAATGTTTAGATCTTCTCAAAAATAGTTTGAGAAAGTAAATGTGACATGTGACTCTAAACAAGCATTCAAACTTTTATGGAGATTGGTCTATAGGTGGCGCTATAACTATAAAAGCTTTGATGCGTTTGCTATGGTTAATTTCCTGTAATTGTTGTAAATGGTCTTTTGTATCTATTATCGTATAATGTTCAAATGATTTGTTAGATCTGCTCATCCTGACAGGTCAATAATTATCCAAAATGACTGGCATTTGCATTTGCATGGCTATAATTGGGTCATTTCAATATGTGGCCTTGACCAAGTGTCCCCGAAACCCTTTAATAAATCCTCAATGAATGCTCAGATCTTCATTTTATCTCAGTTTTAATTAATTTAATGCTTAAAGGCCTTAAATACAAAAGACCTTAACTGTTTAAAGGCCTTAAATGCTTGAACCCCGCTAAATGCTGCTTGCAGCTTTAATTTAATTTTATTTTTGTATTATTGACAACAAGCATAAGGTCATCGGAAATCTTCAACAGACACAACATATATTGTTAATTATTTATGATTATAATTATTATTATTATTATGCCACTATGTTCTTACATCAAAAAATAAGTACAATGTATTTACTGTGTTCAAATTGTATTGCAAAGCTCTTTTGCTGGTAATAAGGTGGGAAAGGGGTAGAGTTAGAGACAGGTGTGGTGGTGTGGTTAAGTTTAAGGGTAGGGTTAGGTGTAAGGGAACTGCCAACTGTGTAATTACAAATGTAACTACAGAAATTAATTTCAGACGTAATTACATGCAGTTATTTTCAAAATGTAAGTACAATGTAAAAACACAATAAGTGCATTGTATCAGATGATTAATTAAAATGTTAGTACATAGTAGTTAAGGCCACCTAATATAAAGTGGGTCCAATATTATTATTCTAACGAAATATTTTCCTAATAATAATTCACATTAAAATAATCTAGACTTTTATTTTGAAGAGTTTCCTAACTGTGGCTGTGGCTAGATAAAGCCTTGTCCTTAGATTTAAAGAATAGATCTAAGAATAGAGAACAAAAACTTAATGTAAAGCAATAATTTCCAAATAATAATTTACATTGAAATTGTCTAGACTTTTATTTTGAAGCATTGCCTAGCTTTGGTGGTAGCTAGATAAAGCCTAGATTTTACAAAACGGAGACCGTTTTTTTTTTTTTAAACGAAATATATATATATATTTACTTGACAACAAGAAAACATAATGTCATCAGAAATCTTCAACAGATCTTGCTAATTTTTTTGCATTATTATTATTATTATTATTATTATTATTATTATTATTATTATTATTATTTTTATTATTATTATGTGTATTTCTAACATTTCTAATCGCACCGCAGGAACTCCGCGTGTGTCGTCACATCCGGTATGTCTGAAAGGCTCTAGAATATTACAGCAGCTTCGCGTTCATTCTTCTGTGTGTATTTAAGCGCGTGCCCGGCTGCTGGCGCTCTTTCAGACTGTCATGACATTACAGAATATATCCGCATTAACGCTCATGTAAACATAAGCCCTGCACCTGAGCTGGTGACGTCCAGAGGAGCATTATATTACACACCGAAAGGTAAGATAAACCAGACTTGCTAACACTCGCATGCTGTCAAAACGCGGTGTGTGTGTGTGTGTGCAGACATATCTTCTTGTGTAGCGGTGTTTATGCGAACTAATGACATATACTTGTTGCAGTATGTGTGTGTGGTCTTATTCATGTCATTTTATTCTAGTTGTATTATATTTTGAGAGCTTGCCATTGAAACAAGCACACCGTTTGCTATGAATTAACTGACAATCTCAGTTTTAACGGTCATTTAACAGATTCCGTTAACACACACGTCATTAGTCATTGATATGTCAGTGGTTAGGGCATTTAAATCTTATTGAATCACGTGATCTGTAGTTTAAAAATCTAAACCGTGGTATATATGTGGTGTTATTGAGTAGGTACATATATTTGTTATTAGTGCTTAAAGTGCCAGTGCCCATTTTTATAACGTCCAAATATAGACTTTAAATGTAAGCTGTGTTGTGCAATAATTGTTTATTTACACACCTCCCACAAACTGAACTTTCTAGAAAGATTTCTGTCGAATTTTCTCTCCAGGGCGGGACTAAATTCTACTTAAACGCTGACAGCTATACTAGTATCTACTAGTTTGTTTTGTAACCTATTGATTCATTGCAAATCCAACAGGTATGGTTTGCGGGTTGAGATACTTAAAGAAAATTAGGTTTAGAGTATATGGTTATGGTTGCATCATGTATTATTAAAATATAACTTTGTTTAATGAAGTGCCTCTAGTTATAGATGCTTAACCCTCTGGTCCTCTTCGGATAGAAACATTTTAAAATAGACACAACCTGAACCACCCCACCCCCACACACATACATACATGCATGCATACACAAACACAAACAAACACACACACACACACACTAATATTATATGGACACAAATAAACTGGTATGGATGTAGCAATATGGCAAAAGATTCAAATAAGAGGTTAAAATCAGAGCAGACCCAGATTTGTTAAGCTGTAATAAAACACACCTGTTAATTTTTGTTAAGTTTTTATTGAATTTTGATGTTATGTGTAACAAAATGTTCTCTCTGTTCAGATTTGAATGTAGTAGTCTATACTTTGATGTATGGATCCAAATATACACATCTTATACAAATTAGCATTTATGTCTAAAAACACTAGAGAATTTATAAGCCAATTTACGGTGTGGAAAATAAGTATTTGATACGCTGCTATTTTGCAAGTTCTCCCACTTAGAAATCATGAAGGGGTCTGAAATAGTCATTTGTAGGTGCATGTCCACTGTGAGAGACATAATCTATAAAAAAAAAATAAAAAAAAAAAAATAAAAAAACAGGAATCACGATGTATGATTTAAAAAAAAATTATTTATTTGTATGATACATATGCAAATAAGTATTTAAACACCTAAAATAAATGTTAATATTTGGTGCAGTAGCCTTTGTTTGCTTGGGTTTAGGTCTGGAGACTGGCTTGGCCACGCCAGAACCTTGATATGCTTCTTACAGAGCCACTCCTTGGTTATCCTGGCTGTGTGCTTCGGGTCATTGTCATGCTGGAAGGCCCAGCCTCGACCCATCTTCAATGCTCTAACTGAGGGAAGGAGGTTGTTCCCCAAAATCTCCCAATACATGGCCCGGTCATCCTCTCCTTAATACAGTGCAGTCACCCTGTCCCATGTGCAGAAAAACACCCCCAAAGCATGATGCTACCACCATGCTTCACAGAAGGGATGGTGTTCTTGGGATGGTACTCATTATTCTTCTTCCTTCAAACATGTTTAGTGGAATTATGACCAAAAAGTTATATTTTGGTCTTATCTGACCACATGACTTTCTCCCATACCTCCTCTGGGTCATCCAAATGGTAATTGGCAAACTTAAGACGGGCCTGGACATGTGCTTGTTTAAGCAGGGGATCATTTGATGCCATGCATGATTTCAAACAATGACGTCTTAGTGTATATTACCAACAGTAACCTTGGAAAAGGGGTCCCAGCTCTTTTCAGGTCATAGAATAGCTCCTCCCGTGTAGTTCTGGGCTGATTTCTCACCTTTCTTAGGATCATTGAGCCGCTCCCCACGAGGTGAGATCTTGCATGGAGCCCCAGTCCGAGGGAGATTGACAGTCATGTTTAGCTTCTTCCATTTTCTAATGATTGCTCCAACAGTGGACCTTTTTTTCCTGTAGCTCTTTTCAGCCTTGTGGAGGTGTACAATTTTGTCTCTAGTGTCTTTGGACAGCTCTTTGGTCTTGGCTATGTTAGTAGTTGGATTCTTCCTGACTGTATGGGTTGGACAGGTGTCTTTATGCGGAACCTCAAACAGGTGCATCTAATTTAGGATAATAAATGGAGTGGAGGTGGATATTTTAAAGGCAGACTAACAGGTCTTTGAGGGTCAGAATTCTGGCTGATAGACAGGTGTTCAAATACTTATGTGCAGCTGTATCATACAAATAAATAGTTAAAAAATCATACATTGTGATTTCTGGATTTTTTTTAAAGATTATGTCTCTCACAGTGGACGATGACAATTTCAGACCCTCCATGATTTCAAAGTTTGGAGAACTTGCATTAATAGCAGGGTGTTCAAATACTTATTTTCCTCACTGTATTTACTGTAGAGCTATACAGGAATCTAGCGGTCATTAAGACTGCTATAATAATTAAAAACTATATTTAAAAAAAAATGTTATTTTCAATGGGGAAAAATAGCTTAAAAATGTGTAAATATATCAAAGTATTATAAAATCACCTCAAAATTCTAAATGGTAATCAAAAAATATTATTGAACAAAAATATTTAAAAATATATTCCCTGTAGAAAAAAAAAAGTTACATTTTAAGGCTTTGGTCACTTTTGTCCACGAAGAAGTCTAGTATGACTCCTAAACGAAGAGGACCACAGAGGGTTAAAGAGGTTTTGCTTTCACCTGACGTGTGTGTGTGTGTGTGTGTGTGGTGCTCAAACCTGTAGGTCTTCTCCTACGGAAGAGCGTGGCCATACGGGCCCGTCGTCATGCTATGCTGGGGAAATGCCTCGTACGGGCAGCTCGGATTGGGTGGAATTGATGAGGAGATAGTTCTGGAGCCGAGGAAATGCGAGTTCTTCGAGGGGAAGCGTGTGCGGGACGTGGGGTGTGGCAGACGTCACAGCGTTTTTCTGCTGGAGGACGGGGCGGTGTACACCTGCGGCTGCAATGACCTGGGACAGCTGGGGCATGACAAAGGGCGCAAGAAACCAGGTAGGGCAGCAAAGACACTGCTAGCATTATAATATTATGGCTTTTCATTGGATTACTTGATCTTAATTTAAATGGGGCTGATGTCGTCAGTCAAAATAAAAACAAAATTTACACACTGCTATTTGCTGCTCCCAAAAATGTATTAAGGACAACATTTCGACCTAAAGGGTCTTCGTCAGGCAAACAACAAGCACAAACACGTATCATTTATATCTGTGTGAACCATCACACCTCACCTCTTTAGTGAACCAATTACCCAATCATCCAAAAGTATCAACAAAAAAAGAGGGGGGTTTTATAACAATACAAAAATAATTTATAATACAACCCAATATAACAATCATCATGGAGAGAAAAACTGAAAAAAGGGTTTACATATACAAATACGCACATATTCACATAAAAAGGTTTCAAATCAAACTCCATATTCAAACCTTTTGGAGAAAGAGTATTAAGTGTGTGTGTGTGTGTGTGTGTGTGTGTGTGTGTATATATATATAATATATACACACTTGCACATGGTAAACAAATACACATGGTAAATAAATTATTATTTACCATGCTGTTAGTCCTCTCAGAAAACTCTTAACTTAGCTTAAAAACTTTTACGTAGGAGTCTTAGCTTAAGAGTTATTCGGGACCTGAGTTTTCTTGCGCGCGTCCGTTTTTAGCACGCCGTCACTATCGTGCAGTCTGACATTAATGCCAACTGAGATCTTACAGTGTGACACGGCTTACATCGGGGATCATGTTCGTACAGTCTGACAAGGGACATTCGCAAAGGATTTTGTAAAATCGCACAGTGTGCAGGACCCATTAGTGAAGAGGCGGGCCTGACCCCGTTGCTACGTATGACACAGTCTTTTGTAATTGGTTTTAGGTATAGGGTCTATTCTAAGCCTTCACTTTGAAATTACAAGCGCAAATTGTTCAATTTTACCGTTCTCTCTCCCTCATACACACACACATTATGTATATAAATATATGTATATAAATCCTTTTATTATTTACCATGCTGTTAATTTAATATAAGGTATTTGATTGTCTTAGAATTATAAACATTGTTCCACTCTTTCCTATTGCACTGATATTTGGCATGTCTATGTAATTGTTTGTGTGATCACTCTGCTTATAGAAGGTTGTGACAGACCTAAATCATCCCTGCTGCATTGTTGCATTTTCCCAGTTGCCAAATATCGTAATGTAGCGATTACTTTCATTTCTGCCGCTATGGCATTCCTGTGCTGTGTCGGAGATGTTAGCGTGTCTCTAATAAGATCCGTCACAAACATGATCCCTGCACGATCTAATGTATAGCGTCTTATTAACTCACTGTCATCCATTGTCTGCAACATATTTCTTCTCCCTCTTTCTGGGTCTTTCTGCCATTTTCTCCGCTGCTAAAGAAACTCTTAAGCCTCTTAAAAGTCCTCGTCCGTGCTCCTAACTAATTTGACCTTAAGACCTCTTTTAAGGGTTAAGATGCTTTCTGAATTACTTTTTTCTTTACTAGGATTTTTTAGTTAAAGGAACACTTTTTTTGAAAATAGGCTTATTTTCCGAGTCCCCTTAGAGTTAAAGAGTTGAGTTTTACTGTTTTTGAATCCATTCAGCCAATCTCTGTATCTGGTGGTAGTACTTTTAGCATAGCTTAGCATACATCATTGAATCGGATTAGACCATTAGCATCATGCTCAAAAAAGATGTACCATTGACATAATACAATAATATATTTATTTATTCACTAATGCGAAGAATCTTGGGACTAATAATATATTTGATGCAAATTAATGCAAATATTGTTTGCAAATAGTCCCAAAGGAGTATTTCCCAACTAGAATAAGACCTAGAATTTCATTCACTGTTCTGTTTCTTTATGCTTTATAAAAATTTAAATAAATTGGTCCACCCCAATGTTCACGACATGGTTACAGCCTTGCGTCTAGCTCCACGTTTTTTAAATGGCAAATGCACTGGTGCCCATGGTCGTCTGGTCTGAAAACCAGGTGTGTTCAGGAGCATTATTGTTATTTTGAGGAACTGAAAACGACTGCGCCATTGACCAACACAAACCTGCTCTAGAGGTCAATAGTCAGTATTGTTTTTGATTCAAATTCAAAGGCGGTGCACCACGCGTACAGTCTGCTTATTACACACACAGAGGACGGACAGCAGCACACACACATTCTTAAATATTAAAAATGAAAGGATTCCTATCTGGAGAAGCATTCAGTCTTTCTGCTCGCATGTAAATTGTGAATCCATGGTGTGAGCACAACTGGCTTTTAAAGGGAGATGAGACTGATTGGTTTATTGCGTGTTACGCCCAAAACACACCCATGGCTCATTAAGAGACGAGGTACAACGTTTTTGGACCATGCACCTGGCACGCCGACCATTTTTTTCCGTCATTAAAATAGCAAAAGTGGATTCTGACTCGCCATGAGCTTCAGACCATGAAGTCAGATCGTTAAAATAGGGCCCATAAACCTCAAACATCAAGGCAGTTCAAGACAGGATCAAAACATATTACAATTCATAATACAGTAAAAAACAAATACCGTACAATAAAACAAGACATTAATCAAGCATCTGTGTGAGTTCAGGCCGTCCACGTAGTCAAGCTCCGCTATCAGCTTATTGGAAATATTCCAACCCCGTCCATATCAGCTCTCAACTCTCAAACAGGGCGTCGTACTTAAGTGTGGCTTTAGTTCAGTCTGTCTGCTTGCTGCTTCCACTGCATGCTGCTTTGCAAACACCTCCCCAGCTCCTCCTTAACTGTGTTTAACTTAATCGATGTCAATTGTGTCATTGATGCATGTTCTGTTCTAAATGGGGGATTTGCGATGCCTTCCTAGTTTGGAAATTTGGGAGGTTGTCCCCAGAAGCTGCTGCTTTCTGTCTTGGCTTTTCATGGAGCTCATGAAAAGGATGGGGAATTTAGAACAGAGCCATACTGCCAAATGTAAATGTATGCAAAATAAGCAATAAAAAAGTTAATTAAAAGTTTGTCTATGGGGTTTTTGACTCAAGTGGACCTGTCTGAAATTGTATTATAGTTCAAATATGAATTTTGCAGTAGCAGATGCAACATATTGAAATATACACAATATATTGGCCGGTATTTCGTGTCGTTGATGTGTATAATTCACTCAGACCTTCTGATGTTTAGAACAGGTAGTGTCTCTGGATGCTCAGAACATCGTGGCCGTGTCTTGCGGTGAATCTCATACTCTGGCTCTGAATGATAAAGGACAAGTGTTTGCATGGGGTTTGGGTTCAGACGGGCAGCTCGGCCTGTCAAATATAGAAGACTGTCTCCGTGTACCCAGGTAAAGAATTATTACCTCTTGAAATATAAAATGCCTCTGTAATGGGTTTCGTACTGGAAAATTGTCTCTAGGGTCAACTCAGCCAGAGGTCCCCGGCTCAAATGTGATTTTTTTTATTCATTTATTTTTTTCTGTACAAAGACGAACATAAATAGTGATGAAAGCTAAAATATTAAATGTAATAGCTGTATGTTTACAGAGTAATTCGCTGTTTTGTAGAAGAGGGTCAAAATGACCATTTTCACCTGAGCTTTGGAGCCAAATTAGTGGGGTGTAAAAATGACTTTACATTTACATTAATACATTTAGAAGACGCTTTTATCCAAAGCGACTTGCAACTCAGGAGTACAGGAAGCGATCTATCAAGAAGAGGCAAAGAAATGCAAAAAGTGCCCTGAATACCAAGATTTGTATACTAAGAGTAGCAAAAACTAGAAAAGGGAAGAAGAAAAGAAAAATAGAGGAAGTTTTTTTATTTATTTTTATGATAAGATGATGGAAGAGATGAGTTTTTACCTGTCTTTTGAACTTTAGAACGATGGCAGCATCTAATACATCTATAAGTGAAATCTGTTGACTTTATCAATCTTTATTTCCTGATATGCCAGCGGTGACTGTTCAAAAATGAGAAAAAGCACCTCTTGTGTTTTTTGTTTCAAGTTTGCATGCCTGTAACTCAAGAAGTATTTAAGATATCTTAATATAATTTTAGATTATAACCATGAATCCATGTTAAGAACCAGCATATAAAAGGATATAAAGATATTATATTCTTTTGGAATCTTAATTTTTAAGACCCTCGACAGTTCATTCCCAGATATATCGGGATGTCAATGCAGTAACGTCTTAGCCTGACAAGCCAGACCCACATCAAGATGTTTGGTCTGGAAACTCACCATTGACGGCTCAATCTGAGGGGTGGATAAACGGTTGTCTGTCAAACTCCCTCTGCACGCGATAGGGTAGCGCTACAACCAACCAGAGCAACGAAGGTGAAGCAGAGCTCGCTGACAGATTAAACATTCACCGTATCCGGTCGGCAAAACTCCAGAACACATCTTCCCTTTTTAAGAATGACTTCAGTGCCATTCTTTGTTCTTTTCTCAGAGAAAAGCTTAACTAAGTCTTCCAGAGTCGTGGCTGGTGGCTGATTCGAAAGACCGCCGCCGTTCGCCAGTTTCTGTGTTTACTAGAAGCACGCAAACGCAATTTGGCTGTCGTCATTATGGCCCCGCCCACCGACTCTAAACACGATGTGATTGGCCCGACAAGAGCTTGGCGTTTACAGCTCAGAAGGGTATTGCGAGTTGCTAGACAACACTCGCGGCAGATTAGATTTGCTGACCCTTGGGTGCGTCTAGATTTCTAGGAAGGTAACGTGTAGCTACAAAACTGCATACTTGAACTCTTACTAGCTTCAAAAGCTGTTGCAATGAACCAAATCCCTTCTTCCAAATATCCCTGAAACTGGATCAAATGTAGATTCTTATAAATACATAATTGAGAGCAAGTTAATGTGCCTCAACCAATTTTCTGTGGATTTTTGGCACTCAGAGTTATGTTTTATGCTATTCTTTTCATGGAGTGGAAAGAGATAAATTTTTAGTTTAAAAGATTTATTCTTTAGACTCTCTTTGCTTTGATATCCTCATATCTATGGGACTGAACTATATGGCATTGAAAATGAAGATTGGAAAAGGAATATTTATGGCACTCTGATAGGTATGCAACTGTGTTGATAGAAAAAACAAGATACATTTCTATTTTCAATATTATTTGTTCTTCAGATATTCCTCTTTAAAACAAAAAAGTATCAGCTGTGTGCAGAGTAGACCCACTTTTGGTTTTTTGACCACGGTAAATGTAGCCGCATTAAGGTCTCTGTATCTTTGGGATTGAAAATACCATAAAGAAATTTGGATATTAAAGGATATTAAGATATCTTTAATACTTCTTGAGTTAGAGCCATGAAAACTTTAGGCAAAAAACACAAGAAGTGCTTTTTCCCAAATTATGCACGGTCACTGCTGGCATATCATGAAATAAAGATTGATAAAGTCAACAGATTTCACTTAGCAGATCTACCAATCTCTGTGAAAATAAAATAATAATGCTGCCATCTTCCTAAAGTCATTTTCACACCCCTGTAATTTGGCTCCAAAGCTCAGCTGAAAATGGTCATTTGACCCTCCTCTACAAAACATACAATATTCAATATACACCCTTTACATTTAATATTTTGGTTTTCATGACTATTTATATTTGTCTTTCTTCAGAAAAAATATGAATAAATTCAAGAATTTGAGCAGGGGAACTTTCCGGAATTTTAATGATTTGACAGAGAATGACCCTCTAGACAAATATGATGATTATAGTTTATGACCTACATGTTTCCGTTCTCTCTTCTCAGAACTGTCAAGAGTTTGTCAGAGGTTCACATTACCCAGGTGGCCTGTGGACATTGGCATTCCCTTGCTTTAGCCAGAGGTATGATTCTTATAGTTATAAACCTGATTATTGCACCAGAACTATTAACCTAATAATGTGACATTATTCCCAAATTCTCACATAAGGAGGTCAGATATTCTCCTGGGGCCAAAATAAATACGGACAGCTGGGGCTCGGGATGCAGGGAGCCGGTATATCCACCCCACAAGTCATTCAGTCTTTGCAGGGCGTCCCATTTGCCCAGATATCTGCAGGGGGCGCTCACAGCTTCGGGCTCACGCTGTCTGGAGCCGTTTTCGGCTGGGGGCGAAACAAGTTCGGCCAGCTGGGCCTCAGCGACAATGATGGTAAAACAAACACCATAGACATTCAGTTGAGCTTCCTCTGGTTTGATGCACTGCAAAAAATTAATTTCTTACTTAGTATTTTTGTCTTGTCCCTAGTCCAAACATCTAAAAAGTCTTACATTAATAAACATTTACTAGACAAGTAAAAATGATTGTCTTGTTTTGGGAAAAATAACTCACAATGAAGAGAGTTTTTGCTTAAAATAAGATAAATAATTTGCCAATGGGTTAAGAAAAATAATCTTATTTTCTGTTAGAATTAAAATTATTTTTCTTACCCCATTGGCAGATTATTTTGCTTATTTTAAGCAGAAACTCTCTTCATTTTGAGTATTTTTTTCCCAAAACAAGACAATTACTTTTGCTTGTCTAGTAAATACTTCTTGTTTTAGGAATTTTTAGAGGTTTCTACTTGAAACAAGACAAAAATACTAAGTAAGAAAAGCATTTTTTGCAGTGTGATTTTATAGTGGAATGTGTTGTGTTCTTCAGATCGCAATTTTCCTGCCTTGCTGAAGACGCTCAGGTCCCAACGGGTCGTTTACATATGCTGTGGAGAGGACCACACGGCAGCACTAACGAAGGTGTGGCTTGATTTATAGTATTGGTAATATTATTGATACATATTAAAGGGGACTCATTATGCAAAATTCACTTTACATGGTGTTTGAACATAAATGTGTGTTGGCAGTGTGTGTACACAACCACCCTATAATGCTAAAAATACACCCACTCCTCTTTCATTAATCCCCATAAATTAGAAGTTTCTCAGAACAAGCCGTTTGCAGATTCTAGCATGTGCGGGAGCTCACAACCGCTGATGGACTGCGCCTTATTAGCATAGACCCCGCCCTCAGTGAGCCGTACACAGTCTGCCATGTTTATCTCCTCGCCAGAGCATTCAAGTAAGAAATGTGTTCTTATTAAAGCTACTAAAGTTATTCAGTCAGAGAGCAGTGAGTGATTTTCTGCTTTTCTTCTGTTGTTTGATTCATATTAACAGCAGATATAGCAGAAGGTACTGTGGATTATCACTTTAATACACTGATTTAATGCACACACGTGTGATTTCTTTCCCTGCTGATTATGTCCACAGATATAACCGACTGCTTTATGTGAACTTTGTGTGTATTTGACAGTTTAAGCACAATTAGACGTGAAAGAACTTAGTTTAATAGTCACAAGATGCTCCTTCTGACTTCCAGCTTTCTGTTTGCGTGCTTCGCTCAAAAAACCATATATCAGAAGTTTAGACTGATATGTCTTATAGATAATACATTTTCATGATGATGAAGAACTGCAATGTCACATGAGCGTGAGCACGATAGAGATGATCATAAAAAAAACAGATGTTTCAGTTTTTGTCTGAGTAACCGAAACACGAGCTGTAAAGGCTCCATCCTCTTCTGGATAGGGGGCGGAGCAGCAGCTCATTTGCATTTAAAGATCCAAGCACCAAAACTTCAAAAGTGTTTTCCTTCCACTTGAAAAGGCATTTACAACATGGTATAATGAATGATCTGTGGGATATTTTGAGCTGAAACTTAAGTGTTAAAGCACCCTGAATGTCTTCATGCCTTATAGTTGCATTTAGAAGATAAGAGCTGAATGATAATATAGTTGACATTTTGTGACAATACTAGCTATCAAGCAGTTGAAATTTGCTATATCTGGATAGTATACTGTATGTATGCAGATGATTGAAGTTTGACATGCTTATCCCACTTATATATATATATATATATATATATATATATATATATATACATATATATATATACATATATATATATATATATATATATATATATATATATATATATGTAAGTGGTATGGTATATATAAGATAATATGCTTATCCCACATATATATATATAAGTGGGATAAGCATGTCAAACTTCAATTATCTGCTTTATTAATTTATGTTAATTAACGCATTAAAGTCCTGTAATTAATTATATATATAATATTAGGGCCGGGGCTTTAACGCGTTAATTAAGATTAATTAATTACGGGACTTTAATGCATTAATTAACATAAATTAACATAATTTTAACCACACGTATTTTTGCACCGCGGAACGTTTTTCAATGAATGAGTTTCGACAGACCGATTATACTGGAACACCAGCGAGCGCTCACGAGTCACGACAAAACAAACCATAGTGAACATGAGCGAAGAAGCTGATGAGACCGCTTTGCTTGGCCCTGTGGATGGGAAATTTTGTTTTAAAAAACGAAAGGATGGAAGCGTCGTCAAGAGCATGGCTGTGTTCAAGCTAAACAACAATGAATTAGTGTATCACCGCAGCACATTGAGCCTCAAATATCACAAATATGCTTTTGCTACACTTAATGGCAAACATTGCACTGGTCTGCTGGACTGAAATAAATAAACAATATTTTGATGATTAAGCTTATGTATTCAGTCATTATTCAATAGTATACTAAAAAATCCATGTGAAAAATTACTTCTCATTGTTCTCAGGGCAAATATTTATATGCAATTAAAATGCGATTAATTTTGAGTAATTAATAAGAGCCTCTAATTAATTACATTATTTTTTTTAATCGAATCCCGGCCCTAATATATATATATATATATATATATATATATATATATATATATATATATATATATATATATATATATATATATATATATATATATATATATATATATATATATATATATATAAAAAGCTGGGTGATAAGAGTCACATATTGTCAAAATATTTGCTATATATTACTGTATATATAGCTTTACATGATTAGTAATTAATTTATATTTTGTAGGAGGGAGGTGTATTTACATTTGGAGCTGGTGGGTACGGTCAGCTGGGACACAACACCACAAACCATGAGGTGAACCCCAGGAAGGTGTTTGAGCTGATGGGCAGTGTGGTTGCACAGATCGCTTGTGGTAGGTAAGTATCAATACATCGCAGATATGCTGATTAAATACAAACCCAACAGATCACTCAGATCAGCAGGATCAAGTCAGTTAGAAATACCAAGAGTTCACTCAAAGCAAGGAGAGTCTGCTTTTAGCTATTATGCCAGCCGTAGTTGGAACCAGCTTCCTGAACAGATCAGATGTGCTCCAACAGTGGCCACATTCAAATCCAGACTCAAAACACATCTGTTCAGCTGTGCATTTACTGAATGAGCTCTGAACACTGTATGTCCGACTGATCGCACCATATCTTATCTCTTTATTCTTTTTATAATTGTTTTAGTTAACCTTTGTTCTTATCTTTGGTTATTGTTTATTTTATGTTCTTTTGAGTTAAATATGATGAGTGAAAACTGTGTTTGATGGAAATAGTAAGTTTGACAATAAGGTTTGAGTGTGTGTAAGTCTGTGGAGGGTATGATGAGTGAGAATGGCTTTAACAAGAAGGTTACTGAGTAAAAATCAGGTAATAGTGATTAAAATGGATGTTATGAACGTGTTTGAGAAAGAAATGAATGAGAGGTGTTCTAATTAAGATGGTACATGTATGTAGGCTGTAATCTGAAGAATGTTTTATTTTTAAATCAGACCATTGTTGAGGATCTGACCATTTTATTTAATTTTACCGTCTTATTTTTTTATTATTATTATTTTTTATTTTATTATTACTATTATTATCTTTACAGCTGTTTTAACTATGCTTGTTTTTAATTTTTTATTCGTCCATATGGTATTCTTTTTTTCTCATGCATTTGTTACCACTGTTTTAATTAATTTCTATGTAAAGCTCTTTGAATTGCCATTGGGTATGAAATGTGCTATACAAATAAACTTGCCTTGCCTATCAAACAATCTATAAACTACTATCAATATACTCCTATTAAAGGATGTATTTCTGATCATGAAGAACATTAATTGCTTTTGTCTTCACTTGTATGTAAGGCAGCACACCTTGGCGTTCATCCCTTCATCAGGAAAGATTGAGTCGTTTGGTCTTGGGGGTAACGGGCAGCTGGGAACCCGCTCAACCTACAATAGGATAAGTCCCGCACCTGTGAAAGGCTGCTGGCGAGCACATACTGATCCTGTGCCTATGGATATAGGTGGGTTGACTTTATCTACATGAAGTCTTTCATCAGAATTCATTTCTTAGACAGCTGTTCTTCCCAGTATTTCTCAAATGCATGCACTGGCATGTTGCAGTCTGTTGTATAATGCATGTGAATGGTAACAAAACCTATGGGAGTAAAAAAAAACATGCACAGACAAATCCATATTAAATCCTGCGGCTCGTGACGAGTCTATATTAGGGATGCGCGGTATACCGGTACTGGAAAAATACCGGTATATATTTGATTTAAAACGGTACGATATCATGATTTTGCACATTTCGGTATGCTGCTTTTCCGAAGTTCACCGCTAGATGGCAGCGCGCCACCCAAACTGAGCCGAAACAACCGGCAAATGTGACAACAACAGACGAACAAAATGGATAAAGCAGTTGAATCTTACTCAAGATGCCCAAAACGAATGAATAAAGAGAGGAGTAGAAGTGAAATTTGTAATTACTTTGCTTATAAAACTGATGAAGAGCCATCAAACCTAGCCAAGCATCGGTCACTATCCTGACTTTAAGTCTTCTTAAGAGATCGACAGGTCAGTGAATCATTCAAACCATCTCATTTAGACATTTATTTTCTTTTAACACTGATCAACGCACACACACAGCCTAAGGGTGCTTTCACACCTGCCTCATTTAGTTCGGTTGAATCGTACTAGAGTTCGTTTCCCTCTTTGGTGCGGTTCGTTTGGTCAGGTCTGAAAGCAGCAATCGCACTCGGGTGCGCACCAAAAGCAGACCAAACAAGCGTACGTTTTCAAACGAACTCTGGAGCGGTTTGTTTGTGGTGAGAACGTGATCCGACCTCGAACAGAACCAACTGCAAAAGTACTGATCATTTTTGGACTGAACCAGCTGCCGTAGCTAGCTGCGCTGACATTGGGTGCATGATATTATTACCTGATAGATCGTTGTCAATATTTTCGGAAGATGGAAGCATGTCAAGAGTTAATAATTAATGCACGCCTCCTCTTGAAGTGACGAGCGATGCGCGCTCGCCGTCTGCAGTGCATTAGAACGTTGTGTTCATGTTGCATCCGCGCTTCATTATAGAAATGTTTTGTTTGCATACTGTGGTAAATACACACCGTGTAGTAGATTATGGCCAGGGACAAAACTGGCCCGCGTAGTCGTCTCTCCATAGTGTTATTATAGTTTGCTGGCTTTGCCTCTCCTGCTGGAATTTTCCCACATGTAAATTCTGACGAATCGAAAAGCAGTTTAGGAAATACGCCATGGCCAATGAGTGATGTGGATGTTGTCACATGCCTGCGTTTTGGTTCGTTTCAACTGGTTCGGACCAAAGCAATCAGTGTGGTGTGAAAAGGAACCAAAAAATCTGAAAAATGCAACAATGTATAATTGTTTGCCCTTGGTTCGGACCAAATGAACCGAACTAGAGATGTGAAAGCACCCTAACATAAGATCGAATATCACAAAATCTCCAGCTTTCGTTTCAACCAATGACATTTAGATCTCTTCTATTGCACTATTTACATTCGCATTAGACACAACCGACTGTGTTTATGAATACTCACTAAAGACGGACATTTGTACATAATTCTCTGTATTTGACTGTTTAAGGAAACTTAATGTGTAATGTGCGAGCTCTAAGTTACAGGCGTGTGTGTGTCGTTGTTATGAGCTCATATCTCCTGTAACTGTTATTACGAAATGCTATAAAATCAATCGCTTGCATGTTCAAATGATTTCCGTTATCCATCCCGAGACGAGCGTGAAATGTTGAATCGGATTATGCAGATTGCTTTAGTGTAGTGCGATGTCTTTTCAAACCAGAAGCAATTTGCTCATTTTGAGAGATGCTTGCTGAAATTATTTCTCACAAAGTTTTCAAATGACTGATTTGATGTGATAAGCTTTGCTGATTCATTTACTAATAAACATTTGTAGTTATTTCCCACTTTATAAACTCAAAACTTGCATAATTGTACTCATTCGTGTGCAATTTACCCGCGCTAATATCAGACCGTGTGGTATCAGTTTAATTTCGGTAATTCGGTATTAGATTGTGGCACTGTACCGAAGCCAAAATTGTGGTATCGAGCCATCCCTAGTCTATATAATTGGTATGTACAGGATTTCGGTGCATCATTTCAGTGCCACTTAAATTCAAATGTGCTTTCACTCTTTGGCTGGCGCTGAGCCAGAGACAGACAAGCTCAGCGCTCCGAACACATCTTCCTTTCTTAAGAATGACTTCAGTGCCGTTCTTTTCTCAGAGAAAAGCTTAACTCCAAGTCTTCCAGAGTCGCGGCCAAAGCTGATTCGAAAGACAGCCGTTCGCCAGCTTCTATGTTTACTAGAAGCACGCAAACGCAACTCTACCATCACTTTGTTAAGCCCCGCCCACCGACTCTATACACGAAGCGATTAGCCCGACCAGAGTTTGGTTTTATCAGCTCAGAAGTGCATTGAGAGTTGCTAGACGACACTCGCGGCAGATTAGATTTGATGCCGCTAGAGTGCGTCTAGATTTCTAGGCTACCAAAAACACACTTCTTTGGTAACATTGATGAATTTGTGAAATCCTGTAACCTGTGCGGCGCACTCAACGACTCCCCTAAAGCCGACTAAAGCGCGTTGTGGGGCATGCTTCTCTCGCTCTGGTCGACGTGTGAGCACGCCCGTACAAGGAAAATTTTCACCCTTGCTGACGTCACGCAGGCCCATACTCGAAAATAAAGCTTTCCGAAACTTGTGAGTATTTTTGGCATAGAAATCAAACATCCAACTTACTTTTTTAAACTTTGTCCATGTTTAGCATGGGAATCCAAGTCTTTAATTGTGTAAAAAACGCAGTATGCATGAAATGGCATTACACCCTCCCTTTAAGACACAAAACGATTGGTTCAAAGTGCCACAATGCAAAGGTTGGAGTTAAAAATCTTCATGTGTGTTCTACTTAAAATAGTCTACTTAAAAGTGCACTATGCACTGAGCACGGTCACTGGAGCGATTGTTACACAAACACACAGCTCACGAGCACCGGGACTTTTAGTATGATGGGACGGGACGCATTCGCCGGGCGCCCGTACTTCCGCGTTTCCGGTCATGATTATATGAGGTAATGCAGCTCTGTTTATCATATTAGATACATTTAAGTGTGTTGAAAATGATGTTATGACGTTATTCCGTGCGTTCACTTGTTCACACTGCTTAGAGTAAAGCGCTCCTGCCAAATAAAACCCGAAACCGAGGGTAGCGCAGATATGACGGTATTGACAGGCGACTCGCTCAAACGCTATGCTGAAACGTCCCGGTCATTGGTTATAATAGCAATTTTCTCACAATTTACAAATAGTTGGAAACATTTGGGATATTGTAACTACTCAGCTGAACAAAATATATAACACTGGCCTAGTGGTTTTTGGATATTTTACTGCAAAAATATTACATAGTGCACCTTTAAGAAACAATGTTACCTATATATTGGAGGCCCTGGGGGTAAGCAGATAAACATCACATTTTCATTTTTGGGTGAACTATCCCTTTAAGTCACTGTTCGTTCGCCTGGCCGTGAACAGGCTCTGTCACCAGAATATGAACTATTCTGGTGGAAAAGGGGAAGCCGAGTTGAGACACACCTCAGGAAAACCATGTGCTGATGTTTCAGATTTGACAGGGCTGTGTATTTCAGAGGCGGAGCAGAGTTACTGTGTGAAGAAGATCTACGCTGGAGGAGACCAGAGCTTCGCTCACTATGCTTTATCTCAGGTATGAGCAGAGGTCAGGGGTCAAGCTGATGAGGCATATATTAAGATTGTTAAAAGTGCTATAAATAAAGCTCTATTATTGATTATTATTATTTCATCACCAACACAGCTGTTACATCATCAGTGATCCTTATTATTACATTGGTAACAAAATGAAACAGGAACTGAATTTGTATTTAGTTTATAAACTATTGTATTTATCTGAATTATTAGCTATTTAGTGTCCTGTTTTACATGGTAACATCACATGCACTGCAAAAAAATGCTTTTCTTACTTAGTATTTTTGTCTTGTTTCTAGTCCAAACATCTGAAAATTCTTAAATCAAGAAGTATTTACTAGACAAGCAAAAGTAATTGTCTTAGTTTGGGGGAAAAATCGCTCATTATTAAGAGAGTTTTTGCTTAAAATAAGCAAAATAATCTGCCAGTGGGGTAAGCAAAATAATCGTAAAACAAGATTATTTAGTTTACCCCACTGGCAGATTATTTTGCTTATTTTAAGAAAAAACTCTTACCTTTTAGTTATTTTTTCCCAAAACAAGACAATAATATTTACTTGTCTAGTAAATGTTTGTTGACATTTGGACTAGAAACAAGACAAAAATACTAAGTAAGAAAAGCATTTTTTGCAGTGTGGCAACGCTCAAAACTGTCAAATGTATTTCAAAAATGTGCAGTATGTGTTCGTTTGTACAGTTGCCTGTTGTAGTGATTGGCCATTTGCTGATGTTCCTGTTTAAATGACTCTGCTGTATTGCTGTAGGGCGACAGCCCTCCGCTGGATGTGAGGATAACCAGACCTGGCGGACAGATTTACACGCTCAGCGCTGACCTGATCCAGAAGTGGCTCAATCACAGCCATGGGAGACTGTCACCAGAAATCACCAAGTACTCCTTTGACTTTCTTTACTTTGATTTTTACATTAGGGCATGCAGATGAATCTCACTCTGCCCTAATAAAAATGATTATCTAGCCTTAATCGAAATCAGAGAACTTCGTGATCTGCACATCACGCTGATGATATGTCTTTGGTGTCTCTTGCAGTGAGATTGATCTTGTCTTCTCTTCAGCGAGTTGTCTCAATGGAAGTTTTCTGTCTGGAAGGTAATTAGATGTATACATCAAAACACATTGGGCCTCATGCATGAAACTTTCTTAAATATACAAGCAAATTCAGAGATTTGTGCATAAAATTTACCTTTATGAAAACTCTTCCGGATTCAAAAATGCTTCGTATATCGCAGATTCAGTAGTTAAACGTGTGTATATTAAATATTAGTAAATAGGGCACGTATGCACGCTCATTCATAATTAGCATAATCCCAGATACTTTAGTTGCTATGATACAGAATATGGTGGTAATGTTAGTAATATTTCATTTTGAATATTATTAAAGCATCGTATGCATCGGGAGTTAAAGCAGTTTGAGCCAACAAACTCTGTGTCTACAGACATTTCACCCTCCTCCACTTCAGGTGAAGGTGGTGGAGAAAAGTCCTCTAGTTTAGATGACTGCTCTGTTGCAAAACTACTGTCCTCACTCCAGTCACTATCAATCTTTGCGAGTCTGACAACTGTCAAACAAGTTGTCACTACGGGTCTCAGGTGCACGCCCCCCGCTCAGCGCCGCCCTCGTCTCGTCCCCTCTCTCTCCGCTGGGCTCTGCCCACTTTTGCAGCATTTTTCAAATATTGCCAGAGGGCGGAGTTAGGCTGTGAACAGGGGTTAAGTTACCCTTTAATAAAATGCATTAACCACCAATATTACGTTATCCATTGTGATTCAGTCGTTGTGCAAGTAGGATGATTGGTCGGTGTAGTATTTGTCTCGCCCCTGTAACAACAACGAGTTTATGAGTTTAATGTCTCGGGGAATAATTAACTCAAAAGGGGTTCAATATTCAATATTCATGAATTTATGAATATAATTTGCCCGTCATTCATTACGTATTAAAAATTTCCCGATAGGGAAAATTGTTTAATTAAATACAAGTAACCCTTTATGAAATTGCTTGAAATTATCCTACTAAGTTCGTCCACCAAATTAGTAATAGACTTTTCAACTCAATTCTCCATAAGGGATCACTGCTTTACGAGCGCATAAGAAACATTAACTTTACTGATCAGGACAAGTTCAATATTTCAAATGGTCATACAGTTTACTTTACTAACATAGTAGCATAAGCAGTTAGGTAACTTAGATCGCAAGTTTCATTGACTTTGTGTATGTGGGAGAACAACAGACCCAACTCATTAAATGTCTTTCTGGAGGTTTAATAAACACAGACTAAAAATAACACTACGATTCACACAGAAAGTACACACTAAATATGCATCAAGAAAGTAGACATGTAGATATTAACGAAAGAATACATAAAAGAGAATAATGAATAGACTGAAATTAGAGAGAGATAAAAGAGAGAGATGGGAGAGAGAGAGAGATGAGAGAGAGAGATGGTACAACGCATTTAGAGGTAAAAACACAACTTTCCTTCAGTTCAACAACTACGACCTTCACGGAGCTTGTCCCAACGGGACAATACACACCTTCTTTACAGCAGTTTAAATTTTATAAGAAGAAGAATACTTGCATTTCTTTTGGTTTCGTTTTGGCTTCTCGCTTGTGTGTGTGTGTATATATTTCTGCGTCTCAGGTAGTTCTCTCCGAGGTCGGGAGGTGACGTAGTTTTCCTTTAGCGGCGTTTCGGGTCTACCTCCTGAAGAAGCCCGTGGGCTTAGGTTGCTGGGACGAGGAACAGAGGATTGTTGAAGAGGAGTTTCCAGAAGAGAAGAGTTCAGAGGAGAGTTTCAGAAGTCAAACCGGGAAGAAGTTTCAGAAGCGAAGAGGGAAGTCAAGAGGGGAGATTGTGGTCTCCACTGGTCTTTTAAGAGAATTAATCCACGCCCCCTTCTGGCTAATTCACCCAATCCAGAGGGTGAATTCGGTAGCGGGAAAAGTTCTCTTTGTCTCATTTTATGGCCTATTTTGCATGTTCCTGAGGTGTCGTAAAGGGGTGTTGATTTTGTATGGTTTTACTCCCAAGTCGGCTAAACATATTAATGATACATTTCACAATCCCATTTTGTGCATCATTGAGTAAGTCAAAGAAATAGGAATATTTAGATATCAAACACCTTATGGCTGGGAGATATTAAAACAGAGATACAATTTTACACAGGAATACAAGCATTTAAAATGAGCTTACATTGTTTCTATGCCATGACTGAGTAGGCCTGAGTCAAGGAGCATGCATATACACACCAAGCTACCTCGTATACAGTCTAGAATAGTCTTAATTAAAGCTTCATAAGGAATGTGTGTGTGTGTGTGTGAGTCCTTGTGTATTGACAGGAGCCTTGGCGCCTTTCGGTCTGGGGAATGAAAAAGGGGGGAAACAGGGTTCGAGTCGTGTGACCCGATCAGGGCCTGTGTTATTGGACGGGGTCGTAAAACTGCCGAAGTTGTCACTTCCCCCAGACTCTGTGGCGTGGCTCTTAATTTACATGCGGCTAAAAGCTATCCCCCCCTTTTTACAATCAACATTGGGTTCCTCTTTGATCCTCATTGTAAGAGACCACAGACGCTACACCCCTCCTCCAATGTGATTGGGTAAAATGTCATCAGTTTGCCTAAATTAGAACACAGAACATTCATTATGCATTATTTACATGTGGTAGGGAGCAGGTGAAAATTTAAAGGGGGGGGGGGGGGGGGGGGTGAAACACTCAGTTTCAGTCAATCTCATGTCAATCTTGAGTATCTAGAGTAGTATTGCATCCTTCATATCTCCGAAAAGTCTTTAGTTTTATTATATTTATAAAAGAAATATGGGCTGTACCGAGTCTTTCCGGAAAAAACGAGCGCCTGGAGGCGTATCGAGTGGGCGGAGCTAAAGAATGACGAGTGCACACAAATCGGTGACGTCCTCAAGCGTGGAGAAGAAAACGCTACCCTAAATATACCATGGCTATCAATCAGATTCAACTAATACAGATATGACCCAGAATCAGATCCGGAGGCTGAAATAAATTGAACAGGAGAAACAGCAGCAGGACGTCCGTCTCTGTGGTATGGACTGTATTTAGTGTCCTGTCAACATTTGTGTGTCTTTACTCGCAGTTTATGAGGACATGATTCGGTTTATGGACTATTGTATGCGACTAAACCTTAGCAGTAGCAAGCAAAACGGTTTTGCACGTCAGACTAGTGTAACGTTATACAGAGAACATCAATGGAGTCCGTTAGCACATTTGAATGACGAAGCACGCTTTGTGAGAACGCTAGGTTTATGTTTGGGTGGTTTTACAATAATCAAAATGACACCTATAGTGGTCAGCTAAACAAATGTATTTAAACACACACCATAGATTGCATGCTCCATTGATAAATTAACTAACGTTTTACTCGATCGTGTTGTTTACTGATGTTTACTCACGCGACGATAGCCAACAACAGACATTTGAAGCAGTTTTACTCACCGCCTGCTTCCAAAGCAGGACCGAACCTTTATCGCTGCGACCGCTCCGTCAAAAACACACTTCTTTGGTAAGTTAACTGTTGATTTGGTGAAGTCCTGACAGCAGAGACCGTGGAGATCCACTTTTGTGACACGACCGAAGCGTATGTTGTGACGCTTCCCGTCATTTCTGCGTTCAAATCGGTTCAAATGCAGCGCTGCCTTCCCGGAATGCTGTGCTGAAGCGTTGAAGTCGCTTGATGTCACCCATAGGAATAAAGTGGAGCGGCGCGACAGAAGTGTTGCACGGACGAGTGGATCTGCTGCACCTGAGAGCAGTGTTTATGGGCGGCGTCACGCGCACCTTTCCGGGAGAAGAGCCCGTGCGGCCCATACAAGGACCTTCCGCTCTATCGACGTCAAGCCGAGCCATACTAAAAAAAAACTCTCCGAAACTTGTGAGAAACCGGAAGGAGTATTTTTAACACAGAAATACTCCATCAAACGTCCAACATTAGTTTTTGAAACTTTGTCTATGTTTACTAAGTCTTTAACAGTGTAAAAAGCTCAGTATGCATGAAACAGCATTTCACCCCCCCTTTAACTAATATTTTGACAATACAAACATTTTCGTGTGTCCGAAAATTTATGTCCGAGCGGCTTTACGAATGATTTTCACAAATTAGTTCTGCTCGTGTTTCATGAATGAGGCCCATTGTGTACTGTGTATATGCACTATAATAACTCTGTGTAAAGAGCTGATGATCATTTCTCTAATGAGCGTTGTGTTTTGCAGTAGTCCGGATCACTACAGCACTAGCAGTAAGTGCTCAGGTGTGGACATTAACACGGCCCGTCTGCTCTACCACCGGCTCATCCAGCCTGATTACCCACAAATCTCACAAATTGTGAGTCACTTGTTTCCAGCATGAATGAAACCCATGTAGTGCCAATTTCAGAAGACTCTTTAACATTATTATTAGGGCTGTCAATCGATAAAAATATTTAATCTCGATTAATCACTTACTGTCGTGTGTTAACTCGCAATTAATCGCAATTTAATCGCACGTTTTTAGTTTTTAGTTCTAAATGTACCTTTAATTTGCAAATGTGCGTGTATTATTAGTGAAACCATTCTTATTCAATAATAATCAATAATTCAGCATGAAGACTAGACATGTATCAAAGGACACAGATGTTTTTCAAAGAACTAGTTAATGTCTCTTAAACCTAAGCTTAAAAATTCAGAATAAGCAGTGATTTCTCTCATTTTAAGAATATAAATAAAGGGAGTTTTTACACTGGCAGTTTAATTCAGAGCAGGGCACATTTCGTATGAAAAATTGGTAATGTGAAAGCGGTCATGCGGACCTGTGAGCGCAGCAGTACCACACCATACCCGGAGGAGGTCCATATTCCACGAGTAGGAATATAGTGCGGCCCTTTAAGAGCTTCAATATAGTGTGGCCCCTTTAAGGGCTTGAATATAGTGTGGCCCCTTTAAGGGCTTGAATATAGTGTGGCCCCTTTAAGGGCTTGAATATAGTGTGGCCCCTTTAAGGGCTTGAATATAGTGTGGCCCCTTTAAGGGCTTGAATATAGTGTGGCCCCTTTAAGGGCTTGAATATAGTGTGGCCCCTTTAAGGGCTTGAATATAGTGTGGCCCCTTTAAGGGCTTGAATATAGTGTGGCCCCTTTAAGGGCTTGAATATAGTGTGGCCCCTTTAAGGGCTTGAATATAGTGTGGCCCCTTTAAGAGCTGGAATATAGTGTGGCCCCTTTAAGGGCTTGAATATAGTGTGGCCCCTTTAAGAGCTTCAATATAGTGTGGCCCCTTTAAGAGCTTGAATATAGTGTGGCCCCTTTAAGAGCTTCAATATAGTGTGGCCCCTTTAAGAGCTTCAATATAGTGTGGCCCCTTTAAGAGCTTCAATATAGTGTGGCCCCTTTAAGAGCTGGAATATAGTGTGGCCCCTTTAAGAGCTTGAATATAGTGTGACCCCTTTAAGAGCTGGAATATAGTGTGGCCCCTTTAAGAGCTTCAATATGTTGTGGCCCCTTTAAGAGCTGGAATATAGTGGCCCCTTTAAGAGCTTCAATATGTTGTGGCCCCTTTAAGAGCTGGAATATAGTGTGGCCTTTTTAAGAGATGCGCGTTTCCCTATTGAAATTCTGGTTGTGTTGTGTGTGTGTGTGTACCTAACTATGCCGCGATTCACACGAACAGTGAAAGAAACACGGACGCGCCCTTGTTCAGAAAGTAACCTGCATATTCCTTTTAGCCGATTTGTATTTAGTTCAATAAATCACATGTACTGTAAGTGGTGATGGTGTTAATGATTTTCCTCGGATATGAGCGAGAGTGAGCTTCAGTGCATCACGCTTGGACTGCAGAGAATAAGCTCAGTGATAAAAAAACATACTTTTCTTTCGACCTGGAGTCTAATAAAAGTTAAGCAGAAAATATGTCAGCTTATGTAGGCTATAACTGCACTTGTTGTTTCAGAGTAATGTTATTGTTAACCCTTTTCTTTCCCTATTATTGTTTGCTGCTGCATCCTTTACATCTGTGGCTGATCTCAATTTCCCCAACTACGGTCCATGGATCAAACAGAAAATGCGCGCTGCGTTAATCGCGCGTTAATAAAATGAGTGCCGCTAAAATTAGTGTTAATTTTGACAGCCCTAATTATTATTATTATTAACTACTCCTTCAAGTGCCCATCATTCCTGTTGTAACCAGTGTATGTGTTCTCCTAATCTAGATAGCTGCTAGTTTGGAGAAGCATCTCCTCCCCAGATTGAGCAGTTCTCCTCCAGACATCGAGGCTCTGAGACTCTACCTCACGCTGCCTGAATGTCCGCTCCTCAGCAATCCCAGCAACTACACCACCCTCACCATTCCTTTCGCCAAGGCCATCGTTAGCCTGAAAGACACCCCCATCAAAGTGCTTGGTAAGTCCCATTTACTATAAGAGGACATTTGTTTGTTGGGCTTTGTCATGACTCTTGTAAAACAGTATGTGTCTGGTCCAGAATCAGTAATTAGCAAATATTTCTGCATCAAATATATTTTACTGCTCGATTTATATAAAAAAATAACAGGAAGTGAAACATTTATAGAGGGTATCCTTGTGACTTCACCGCCCGGCCAAAGTGATTGCAGTCATGCCCACCGAGTGGCAGAAAGACTGAGTGCAAACAATAGTTTGACAGCTGGATTTGTGTGAAAAACACAGCTAAACTGGGAGAGATCTTTGAGATTGACTTTAGAAATAGATTTGACAAGAAATCTGAGTTATATTTTTACAGACGGCTGAAAGCAAATGGATCTGCAATTCACAGAAACAACTGGACTCCAGGCAGTGAAACGTGGATTTGCAGTTATTATTTTGTCAATATGTTGAATGTTGGGATAAAATCATACCCTACAGGTCCTTCTCCAAAAATTTGCATATTGTGATAAAGTTCATTATTTTCCATAATGTAATGATAAAATTAAACTTTCATATATTTTAGATTCATTGCACACCCACTGAAATATTTCAGGTCTTTTATTGTTTTAATACTGGTGATTTTGGCGTACAGCTCATGAAAACCCAAATTTCCTGTCTCAAAAAATTTGCATATCATGAAAAGGTTCTCTAAACGAGCTATTTTTATACATTTTTGGATGCCCCCTTTAAGGCATAAGAAGAATTACTTACCTACAATATATACACATTGTTTTACATATCTTTTGTTTGATCATATCGTGTTGTTGGTAATCTCATGAAGAAATGTCGAGGTGATACTAGTGGATGGATGGATGGATGGATGGATGGATGGATGGATGGATGGATGGATGGATGGATGGATGGATGGATGGATGGATGGATGGAGATGTGGCCTGCATATTTTCTTGGCAGTTTTTATGAGATTCTCCTTTTTTTACTTGTGTGTTTTTGCTTACATTTAGAATCAAAGTAAACAAATCTGCACACTGCTATTGCTCCTCCCAAAAAATGTATTTAAAAAGGACAACTTTTCGACCCAAAGGGTCTTCATCTGTTTCGTCTTCGAAACGTTGTCCTTTTAAATACATTTTTTGGGAGCAGCAATAGCAGTGTGCAGGGGGCGGCAGTGGCTCAGTGGTTCATGTAGGTTGTCTACAAACCAGAAGGTTGGTGGTTCAATCCCCGGTTCCACCTGACCAAGTGTCGAGGTGTCCATGCGCAAGACACCTAACCCCAGCTGCTCCCGACAAGCTGGATGGCGCCTTACATGGCTGACATCGCCGTCGGTGTATGAATGGGTGAATGTGAGGCAAAAATGTAAAGCGCTTTGGATGGCAGTTTTGCAGTCCATTTACCATTTTTGTTTACTTTGATTTATGCTCTATTGCAGCGGCTCCCAAACTTTTTTACCTGCGCACCCCCTTCTATGTCCCGAACGGGTTCGCGCACCCCCAATACCCACTTAAAAAAAAAAACACCTTTGTTTTATCGCCATATAAAGATTGTTTAATCATGGGCAAATAACCAGAACACGAATGACAATAACAACATCAAAAAAGTTTCAATATAATGCAACAAAGCTACGCACAAGCTTCCACTTTTAAGAGGATGTGACAGACACATGCTCAGTAACAGAAAGCACGGTTATTTTCAGCCGCATAAAAGAAACATTGCAGCAATAGGCCGCTGAGATAACTGGGGCCGAGCAAAGGGAGTGCTTTCAATGAATTCCTATGAAAGTTAAGCTTCCATATACATAAACTGAAACCGCCACCGTGAATGACAGCTCGTCAGTAAATGCGCGCTCTTTGCGGCCAAGCAGATTTTAGTTTCAGTTTTGAATTAGTACCGATTCGGGGGCGGGTTGCTTGAACTGTGGGTTCATTAGCCTATTTTTCTTAATGAAAAACACAACAACACACAATGACAAACTCACTTACTTTTACATTTTACTTTGAAACCAAATCTTCCGAGATCATCTTGTTTTTTTTTTTATTATTGTATGGAAAATCCCATTTAAAAAAAAAACGCCATTACATTTTTCCTCTCGCGCACCCCCTGGGGTACGCGCACCACATTTTGGGAATCCCTGCTCTATTGAATCTAGCACCTGCAAGAGTTTTACTGGATGTGCGCACAATTTTTCATTTTTACATTTATAATCACTAGGGATGCACGATATTATCGGCACGACATCGGAATCGGCCGATAAACGCTTAAAATATAAAAATCGGCATCGGTCGATATGAAAACATTATGCCGATATGCCTTGCCGATATGATAACGTGTTGATATGCGCCTGCAATAACTCACGTGTGCAAGGAGTGCTACAGCGATGAGACCATGTCAGCACTGCGGTCATTCTTTTTAAGTGAAAACAAGAAAATACATTGCATGTACAGTGATTTATATTGACTGTTTTTAAATGCTGCCTTGAATTTCTGAATGCACGTACAGAAGGACGTGACCGTCAGCAGCAGATTTGCCACGTTTTCACAACAAAACTAGTCCAAAACAAGCCCAATCGCGTCTCTCCACTCTCTAGCGGTGCGGCAGCCTCCACAGCAGCAGAAGCTCCTCCAGGTCCTAGTGCCCTCCAGGTAGACCGCTATATATTTATACATGTAGTGGGGGCGCTGTTGTTACACTAATACAATGAAAAGTAGAATACACAAATAAATTGAAGTTTTTCTTGTTCAGAATAAACAAATCAGTAATGATGTCATAAATCACAAGCATGACACTTGTAAATTAAATACTTTTATATACAGTGTATTAATCTGTAATAAAATTTTATGAAATGGATGATGAAAAATAATCCAAGGAGCTCTACAATAATTGTAGAATTAAATGACAGCATCAATGGATGTCATGCCACCCCCACTTCATCTGCGCAAACGTTAAATCCAAAAATACAATATTTAGGTTACAGCTGCATCTGGGGTGAAAAATTACTGACTTTATTATTGTTATTTTCAGAGCTTTTAATATACTCTTAACATAAAAAGAACTTTATTAACATTTATTTATCTTCAACAAGAATCCTTTTATTAAGGAGACCTCAGAAATCTGAAACCAGAATGAAAAAAAAAAAGTTTTTGCTCAAAATGGTGTTGTTTCCAAACAAAGGGAAAAAATAAACATATATCGGCATCAGTATCGGCATCGGCCAAAATGAGCTGAAAAATATCGGCATATCGGATATCGGCAAAAATCCAATATCGTGCATCCCTAATAATCACCCATTGTTATTTTTATGTTTTTGTTATTAAGGAAACTGGTGGTCCAGGTTTGATCCATCGGTCTTCCAGAGGCTGGTGGAGCTCTATAAGGAGGTGGTGGTGTATCTGCTGCGGCTGCAGAAACTGGGAATCCCTCTTTCTGAACAGAGGATCTTCACCTGCTTCCTACACACCTCGCTCAAACTCCTGGAGATCCTCCACTCGGTGAGCACCACAGTTCAACAGACACTGGCTATATGCCCCAGTTTGGATAATATGTGTGTCCTAAATACTAAAATAGGAATTAGTGTGTACCAAATCATTTTGACCCTTAAATGCATGACTGTTTCGCTAAACATTCTTACATATTCTCTATGATCTATATCTAACATGGATAGAGCTCTACCTGTCCCGGTAATATATAAAACTCCTGATGTTAGAGTAACAATTACAGAAGAATAAATGAAACATACTTCGTAACCTTTTGGAGCTTGGAGGGGTTCAGTATGAGCAGAAGTTTTATACCATCATCATCTGTCCTCGTCAGAGCTCATTTACCAGTACATTCAGCATCTGACTCATATTTGCAATCTCACCCATATTCTCCAAACTCATTTTCAACGTCTTCTAAATCAATATTTTGATCACTGGCAGCTTCTTGACCACATCCATTATCAAGAAACAGTGACACTGATATCTGAATGTGTTCAGTTTTTGCTCTACTGTAAATCACTGAGCCATTTTAAATTTTGCAGATTATAATTATTATTGTTTCGTTTTCTTTCAGAGGTAACTGAGTGCAACGTCACTTCATCATAGCATATCAGACATTGCCACCTTGTGGAATAATGGTGAATTGCGCCCTATTTTAACATTATAGATTTATTTATCATTGTGCAAAAAAAATATACGTTCGTTAACGACCCGAGGTATGCATTTAAGGGTTAAAATGGCATGCCTTAATGCTCTGTGTCTTACTACCTACTCATAATGATGTACTTTACATTAGTTAAAGGCACAATATGTAATTTTTCACCGCTAGATGTCGCTAATACAAAAAGTCGTTGCTTAATGATGCCTTGATTTGGCGGGAGCTGTTGTTTCCACATCTCTATCCGGTGGAAAATAATCCAATGGGACTCGTATTCAGAAATGGATGAGCTAATGTATAAAAGATTTATTAACGTTACTGTAGTATGAAGCAGGGCAGAGCCGAATGAGGCCACTGGAGCGATTGCTAAAGAGAGACGAACGAGCAGTGGAGCTTTTATTCTGCCACAGAAGAGCACTTCTGCTTCTTCCGCTCATGTATATGTGTGGTAACGCAGTGCTGTTTTATCATATTGCACATATTTGAGTGTGTTGAGAGTTGTTATAATGCTACTTTGTGTGTTCGCTCACTGCCACTATGAGACATATGCAGAGGTGGGTAGGGTAGCCAAAATCTGTACTCAAGTAAAAGTACAAGTACTTACGGAAATATTTACTCCAGTAAAAGTAACAATCGTAATAGTTACTTGAGTAAGAGTAAAAAGTATACAATGGAAGAAAAAAAAAATACTTAAGTACTTAGTTACTAGTTACTTTCGATCTGATTGATAAGAAGCGAAAACTGGATTTCAGGGTTTCACACACAGGGCTTCAGCCTTCACACACCTCCAAATGTGTGTGTGTTTAATGGTTAAACAGTGTGAATTAATGGTGCACTGGACTAACCTGAGCTCTTTTTAAAACATACTTTGTTCTTATATTTTTATAATTCTTTAGGTAGGAATAAAATACAATCCTGTTTTTATTTGTATGTATTTTCTACACTGTCCGAATTTGTGTATAAATGCAAGATGTCACATTAGGCTTTTGTGAAAAAAAAAGATATGTAAATATGCAGATATGAACGTTTGTTCAGGGACGTGTGTTGTTTGAAGGATTCCAACGATTTGTCATTGCACAATGCATGCACAAGAGCGCGAATGAGGAAAACACTCGGACAGTGTGTGAAATAGTATTACATTAAGGGAAAAGTGCCCATAGTTAACAAATTACCATTAATAGTGTTCAAATATAGGCATCATTGTGACACTTACCGCTACATGTTTTTTCAGGTTGGAGCTGGAATTCTTGTATGCTGAGATGTCAGTTCATTTTGGTGTGCACAACATGCATCGCATTATGAAACTATTCTTTTTGACATCTTGGAGTGAAAACATAGCCTGAATGAACTGTAGGCCATGGGTGATCTGCCACCCGTAGCACGCGCACACACACACACACACACACACACACACACAAACACCTTACTCTGCTTCGGCCATCATCTTCTGACTAAACGCGCGCTAATTATAAGCGGGTGATACGTAGCCACCTCTCGCGAAGCAGCCTTTCCAACGTTTCGCGAGACTTGGGAAAAAGTCATATTAACTTAATTAAAAAATATATTTCTTTTAAAAATAATTATTACCATGTGACGGTAGCGGAGGAACGCTACCGAATGTAACAAAGTAAAAGTACAGTTTTTTTCACAAGAAATGTACTTGAGTAAAAGTACCCATTTTTAAAAATACTCCAAGTTACCCAAAAAAATGTACTCAAGTAAATGTAACGAATTAAATGGAATTCGTTACTACCCACCTCTGGACACATTCACACTGCAGTGAGCTAGATCATATTAGGCATGGTAAAACATGGTACTCATGGTAAATAAAAAAAATAAAAAAACAAGAATGTACACTAGTTAACTAATGGAACCATATTGTAATTTCCTAACATCATATTCTTATTATCGTGTTGCAGGTTAATGAGCGTGCTGGCCAGATCATCCAGTATGACAAGTTCTATATTCATGAGCTGGATGAGCTCATTGACATCCGGAATGATTATGTCACCTGGTTTCAGCAGCAGATGTTCTCTCTGGTGAGTCTGCATTGTTCAGAGGCATCATTTTACACTCCTGAATTAAATGTTTTGGGTCATTTCCTGCCGGAGAATTGAACATTTAACCTTCGAGTTACCTGTCTGACTCTCTAACCATCAGGCCACCTTATGACTGACTTATGATCATTTGCAATTACTTTAAGGTGAAGTGTAATTCCTACACCCAACAGAATTAGGTTGTTTGAAACTTATTTTATTTTGGATAGTGCTGTTAGATGTGTTAAATACACTTTCCTTTAAAGGGTTAGTTCACCCAAAAATGCAATTTATGTCATTAACTCCTCCCCCTAATTTAGTTCCACACCCGTAAGACCTCCGTTCATCTTCAGACACAGTTTAAGATATTTTATATTTAGTCCGAGAGCGTATGCAAGTGTATGCACACTATACTGTCCATGTCCAGAAAGGGAATAAAAACATCATCACAGTAGTCCATATGAGACATCAGTGGGTTAATTAGAGTCTCTTGAAGCATCCAAAATACATTTGGGTCCAAAAATAACAAAAACTACGACTTTATTCAGCATTGTCTTCTCTTCCGGGTTTGTGTTCAATCCTCAAATAAAGATTCAAACGGTTATGAATCAGTGAATTGATTCATGATTTGGATCGTGTGCCAACTGCTGAAATCACACGACATTGGCGATCCGAATCATTGATCGATTCACTGATTCATAACTGTTTGAATCTTTATTTGAGGATTGAACACAAACAAGGAAGGGAAGACAATGCTGAATAAAGTCGTAGTTTTTGTTATTTTTGGACCCAAATGTATTTCTGATGCTTCAAGAGACTCTAAAGCCCTTTCACACTGCGATTCCGGCAAATACACGGATAATGCGACCCGGCATTTGTTCCCGGGCCGCTAGATTTGGTCCATTCACACTGCCAGCGAAATACTGTAATATGTGCACTTTCTCACACAACCCGTAACGGTCCCGGGTCGAGTTGACACGTGACATCCTGATGTGCCGTATAACGGCGAGCGATCTCAGCTTCAGCGCAGATAGTAAGGAGCTCCGTGGTCTCGACCTGTGTCCAGTTTGCGCACGTTTCTGCTTCTTTAATTTTAGTTTCTTTTGTATACGAACACTCTCTGCGTTTAAAACACCGACGAGCTCTTCTGGCACTGCAGGGTTGTGTTATTGAAAAAACAAGCTCTAGGAGTCGCACGATAACTACGTACACGATGCGGCATTAGTTTCGGCTTTTGTTCACACAGCGCTCGTCCCGGGTCGAATCCCGCAATATTACTAGGTCCCCGACCCGGGTTCAATTCGGTAATCAATCCGGGGACGTGGTTGCTTTCACACAGAAGGCGACCCGGCAATGCTCCGGGAATATTGCGGGTCCGACGTGCAGTGTGAAAGAGACTCTAATTAACCCACTGATGTCTCATATGGACTACTTTGATGATGTTTTTATTCCCTTTCTGGACATGGACAGTATAGTGTGCATACACTTGCATGCGCTCTCGGACTAAATCTAAAATATCTTAAACTGTGTGTGAAGATGAACGGAGGTCTTACGGGTGTGGAGCAACATTAGGGGGAGCCATTAATGACATCAATTTCATTTTTGGGTGAACTAACCCTTTAACCTCAAAGTATACGGTCACATTCACATTGTCTGATGTGTCTGTCTCCCATCTGTCTTGAACAGGTCATGGACGCTCAGGTCATCTTGTGCAAATACCCGTTTGTTTTTGACGCTCAGGCGAAGACGACGCTGCTCCAGACTGATGCTGTGATCCAGATGCAGGTGAGCGAGCTCTGCCGCACCTGAAGATCGGACATCATGTTTTACTTGTGCGCTCACAGTGCTGTTTATGATCAGATAGCCGTGGACCAGGCTCAGAGACAGAACTTACACTCGCTGTTCCTGTCTGGCGGAGGAGTAGAGTCAGTTAACCCCTGCCTCATCCTCATTGTACGCCGAGATAATGTGGTCGGAGACTCCATGGAGGTGCTAAGGAAGTCCAAAAACGTTGATTACAAAAAGCCGCTCAAGGTAAACAAGTTTTCCTTAACTCTTAAAAAAAAAAAAAAGTTGCCAGGGTTTTTGACCCCATTTTCCCTAAATTTAATAGCCCATAAAATATTATGTTTTATGAATATCTGAGCATGCAATATATCAAAAGAAAGAGCTGACCCTCTTCTTTTAAACAACAACAAAAACATTTTGAACAAAGCTGAAAAAATCTAGTTTTTGTGAAAGACTGGCAGACATCAGATTCAGAGATGATCAAACAGATGGAGTAGATTGATACCATCTACACCTCTAATGCTTCAGTCCTGTAGCTCATCCTGGGTTATTTCATTCAGTGACATTAGATAGTTTTGATTTTTAAAGTATTTGATGTTAAATGTTGATGATCACGTTATTTTTCATATGCATATGATTACCTACGATGGCTTGTTTTACTGCGTCTTACTCGCGTGTGTTTTGATCAGGACTCGTTCAGAAGATGCGTAATAGCGGCCCCTAGCGTCTAACAGTGGAAACAGGGAAAATTCAGTTTTTGGCCTGGAAGCGTTTTCTCACAAATAATGGAAAATTCAATGTTCGGCGGGGAAAGAGTTAACATGTGCATCTTCATTGCTGCTTCTCCGGTTTGTAATTATATTATTCTGCAGGTGATCTTTGTGGGAGAGGAGGCTGTGGACGCTGGAGGCGTGAGAAAAGAGTTCTTCCTGCTCATCATGAAAGAACTCTTAGACCCTAAATATGGCATGTTTAGATACTACGAGGAGTCCAGGCTCATCTGGTTCGCTCACAAGGTATAGTAAGAAAGCACACAATGTCCTTTGAGAAAAACGTTTATTCAGAGGCCGTAAAAAAACTAAAGTTCTCAGTGCATACCAAACTAACTGCACAGTGCACCTTTATTCTTTTCTGAAGTAAATCAGACAAAACACGTTGTATACTTCATCATAAATGTGAACGGATGGATGGATGGATGGATGGATGGATAATGGATGTATGGATAATGGATGTATGGATAATAGATAGGATGGATGGATGGATGGATGGATAATGGATGTATGGATAATAGATAGGATGGATGGATGGATAATGGATGTATGGATAATAGATAGGATGGATGGATAATAGATGGACGGATGGATGGATAGGAGATGAATGGATAGTGGATGGAATGATTGATGGAAAGAGGGCTAGATAGTGGATGGATGGTAGATGGATAATGGATGTATAATTGATGGATGGATGGATGGATGGATGGATGGATGGATGGATGGATGGATGGATGGATGGATGGATGGATGGATGGATAAATGAATGGATGGATGGATAGAGGGCTAGATAGTGGATGGATGGCTAATGGATTGATGGAAAGAGGGCTTAGATAGTGGATGGATGGTAGATGGATAATGGATGAATGGTAGATGGATGGATGGATTGTAGATGACAGTGGATAAATGGATGATAGAGGGATCGATAGTGGATGGAAGAATGGTAGACGGATAATGGATGGATGACAAAAATACCGTATTCATATTAAAATAGACTTTTAGGGTGCGTTCACACTTGTCATGTTTGGTTGGATTAAAACGAACCCTGGTGCGATTGCCTGTTTAGTGCGGTTCATTTGAACATATGTGAACGCTGCCATCCGAACCCTGGTGCGCACCAAACAAGCGGACCAAGACCGCTAAAAAGATGAGTCTCGGTCCACTTCCAAATAAACTCTGGTGCGGTTCGATTGATATATGAACCAAACACAGACCAAAGACATGCAAACGAACCAAAAACAGGACGTAATGTCACAAGATGCAACGCATAATGCAGCTGATTTAATGGCGCGGAAAGATCGATCGGTGTATCCAAAATGAATAACGTTAACGTTAGAGGGCAAACGTAGAGCAACGAGGAGGTTAGTGTCTCATCAATATTTGTTCCGATAAGCTTATTTCGAAAATGCTAGAAAAAACTCACAAAAATCATACCTGGTTCATCTCATCAAAGGACCCGTGTTGCCCATTAGTCGGTAACGTTACAGAGGACAGAACTGCCGTCTCTTTTGCAAAAGATCTTCATTTCCGGATACAACGGAGGAAATCCTGCTGCTGTTTTTGAATTTATGAGCTCTTCATGAGTTCTCAGCGGCTAAAAATAATGCCATATGTACACGCATAAAATGATGGCGTTTAATCCAGCACACAGCATTGTTTTCAATGCTCAGTAAGCGAGCTCCTACGTCATATAAGCCGACCAATCAGGTTGTGACCGTCTCCCTGTGCCTTTGGTTCGGTAACTCTAGGTTCGCTGTTAAAAATGCCAGTGTGAACGCTAAGCGGACCAGGACTATACGTTTTGTTTTAGTTTTTTGGTCCGAACCAAACTAACCGAACTACAAGTGTGAACTCACCTTAAAGTACATTAGAAAACATTAGAAGTCCCCTCACATTCATAAAAGTACATCCACTTTATATATAATATATGTATTAGGAAAAAAACAAGATCAAAAGAATAATCATCATTCAAAAGTTCTTAAGAATATACATTGGAAATATAATCATAAAAAGGTTTCTCAAAACCAACTCTTCATTCATATCTAACTCTCAAGGTAATATCAGATTTGCTAGCGATGAAGTTACTGTGGTGTAAGATGAGGAACTGTCCGTCTCATGTCAGCTGTATTTCCTTCAGACATTTGAAGACATCGACTTGTTCCACCTGATTGGTGTCATTTGTGGACTGGCCATCTATAACCTCACTATAGTGGAGCTGAACTTCCCGCTAGCGCTGTACAAGAAACTCCTGAAGAAAGTGCCCATGCTAGAGGACCTGAAAGAACTCATGCCTGATGTAGGAAGGTGCGTTTTTCAAATGACTGGATGAGGTTTGAGAGCTTAAAGGACTCGTATCATGAAGAATCAAACACACTGAACCTTCATTTGGACTCATGCTTGATCCACATTCACATCAATGGTACATTTTCTGTGCTCAGAAACTTGTGTTGTTGAGGAGCTGTTCAGTACAAATTACCTGTTTAAAGGACAACTCCGGCGAATTTTTAAGTTTATCTTGATCGTTATATCTTGGTGACAGGGATGGAAATTAACTTTTTTGTCCACCGGCCACTGTGGCTGGTGGATTTCAAAATCTACCAGCCACTCCATGTTTTTAACCGACAATGTGTAACTGCATATGAAAAATTAATACTACAAGCTCTACAATACTTAAGCAGTTTATTTAATCTCAAGTCTCAATGAAATACTGACATATTCTCTATCTCTCTTATACACACACAAACCATGAACTGATATACATTTCATTAAATGAGTAGGGCTCTGTGTTCTGTGCGCTTTTTTTTTACCTGGATGTGGCATTTGGATGATTCGTGGTCTTTTATGGCTTCCAGTTTTAGGTTTTTAGTCCCAACAATGAAACTATTAGTTTTGGCATCTTCTGAAGCGTGTTGACGACACACCGAGCAGAACATTGTCAGTAGGGATGCACAGAAATAAAAATTCTTGGCCGAAACCGAAACACTAAAAGAAATTATGCCAACTATTAGTACCATTGCATTTATGGCTAATGCTGTGACTGTGTAACTTTACTAAAAATCAAGGCATTGCGATTGCATAAATTAATATTAAAGTTTCAAATATTAATCAATTACAAATTATGCAAATATTTATTTAGCACATTGCAACAATCCACAGTATAAAATACAATTCAAACTAAAACGGCAGCTTTGGAGGCATAAACGTAAAGCGTGTCTTTGTGCCTCTTAACAGACACAAAATGCAATTAAAGGTCCCATGGCATGAAATTCTTATTTTATGAGGTTTTTCAACATTAATATGAGTTCCCCTAGCCTGAATGTTTTCTCCAAGTCGCTAGAAATTCTGATCAGTGTAAAACAAGTTCAGGCTGTCTTTCTCTGCCTTTGAGAAACTGAGAGCTCAGACGAGCTGATCTTGAATTCTCCTGTTATGACGTCATACCAGGAAAGGTTTCCGCCCCTTCCTCTGCTTTGCCCACCCAGAGAATTAGTAGAGAAAGGAGTCAGTTTATCACTGGATGTCAGCAGCACAGGCTTTACCACACGGATTCAACAGCACCACCACAAACGTAACAGTGTAACAGTGTTCATTAATGCCTGATCTGGGATCAGTGAGTTCTGATGTGTAGCTAATCATTCAAGTTCACACAGACTTTCTTTCTAAGTCGTTTAAAACTGTCAGTCCCGCTGCTGGCCGTCTTGATGCATCAGTGAATCAAGCCAGTGACTAAAACCATCAACCTCACCTCATCTCTGTTAACAGCATGAAACAAATCTGTTATTTAAATGATTAAACTAGAGAGAGCATTCAAAGAACACTCTTTATAATGTTCGGATCGGTCTGTCGGTCTGTTTGAATGACGCTGCTCATTATGCCGACTGAAGCTCTTACTGTATTCATATCGATGTCGTGTTTGTTGTTAGCTGTGGTGAAAGCATTTTGTGAGAGAAATAACGTTGCAAAGTTCACTTGTGTTTATTCAGAGCTCTGAGATACAAACAAAACAAACTTGCCCTCTCAAAAACTCTGTACAATAACACTTCCTCAACAATCCTTCCCCAGTCTCTCTCTCGACTGGCAGCGCTGCAGCTGCTCTGCCGCGCCTGACTAAACCACGCCCCCATCTGCACGTTATCTAATTTTAAATGCAAAGATGTCAGCCAATCACAACAGTGGGTGTTTTCACTGAAGACTCACAGCAGACACGCCTCTTGAAACAGAGCATTCTAAACAGAGGGCTAATATCAGTATAGAAAAATGCCTTTTATTTCTAAATTATGACATTTTTGATGTAAAAACCATACTATCAATATAAGTACACCCCAGGAAACATTATAAAACAATAAAACAACCCATGCCATGGGACCTTTAAAATGTCCGTCCAACATGAACAGGGCCCTTACATGACAACGAGATGCGTTTAGCCACTTAGTTCTCAGTTCTCGCGCTGAAGTCCCGTGGGAACTCAGCAGTAGCCGGAAAAAAGGCAGTCCAGTTGGTAAGAGCGTCATGTGTGTGTAAAGCACGATTATTTTAAATTACTGCACATCTTTCCTCAAGCCGTGTGTGCCCAAATGGAAGGATAAATAAAGTTTACATTACCTCCACAGTGACTGCACCCGTCTTTAACCACCGAATGGCATTTCTCTTCAACCGGCCCGGCTGTGTTGTGTCTGTGTAAGTTAGGCCGGTTCACGAACTAATCGTTAGTGAACGTTTAGTGAACCGGGCGGACCAGTTCACCAAATCGGACTGAATCGTTCTAAACGGTTCGCGTCTCAAATCAGCGCTGATCACACACGTTACTTTAGTTACACACTATCTGACATGAGTAACAATCCCTCCGAATTTTAATTAAACTAATGTAACTCCAGCCGTTCACTGAACTGAGGCATGTTTTGCTGAGAGATCTGATGAACTCACGAGCCGCTGATACTGAGCATGAGCGAGTAACTGAACGAGTCGAGCAGCGGTCTTCATCGGATCGACAGGACAGAATCGAAAACCGTTTCTCTCTGACATGTTCAATACTGAGAACCGACGAGCTGATGAGCAGAGCCTCTTCATACACACGATGCTCTTCTCGACTGGACCATTTGCCTTTTTTCCCGCTACAACGGCGTTCCCACGGGACTTCATCGCGAGACACCGCTAGCCGGCTAAAACAGGTGAATTTAAACAATGGCTATGTGGCTACACACATCTCGTTGTCATGTAAGGGCCCTGTTCATGTTGGACTGACATTTTAATTGCATTTTGTCTGTTAAGAGGCACAAAGACACCCGTTACGTTTATGCCCCTAAAGCTGCCGTTTTGGCTGAGGGGGGGCTCTGGGCATTAACTGTAATAACTCCGTGCTGCAAGCACCAATCCGGTTGGGTTTTTTTTTTTCTATAGACTACTCACAAAGATATAACGATCAAGATAAACTTAAAAATTCGCCGGAGTTGTCCTTTAAGTTTAAGGGTCAAAGTGGGTGGAACAATGATTTATAATAAATCATTTAGAGGCTTTAGAAATTTGCATATCAAAAGTGATAGAGAAGGCTTCATAGGGTTAAGTAATAATCGGACCCCATTTTAGGAAATGTTGTGATGTTTTTAGTATAGATGTGATGGTTTTCTCTCTGTGGATCTATAGGAGTCTTCAGCAGCTGCTGGATTATACGGAGGATGATTTGGAAGAAACTTTCTGCCTGAATTTCACAGTAAGAGGAAGTTAAAGTGTTGTTTGCATGTAGTGTAATTTTAAACAAATGCTTCATTAAAAAAATAAATTCATAGACAGTCATTTTATAATTACAGATCACAGAGGAAAACTTTGGTGCCACAGAGGTGTTAGAGCTGATACCCAATGGGACGGACATCACCGTTAACAAATCCAACAGGTATTACACGCGACATAATATTCACGTTCTCTCATCACGATCATTGTGACTGTTGACTGGCTGCGTTTATACTGGCACAATAAATCAGAATTTTTTGTTTTTACTCTCATCTGACATAGATCGAAATTTGCACACATACACAGAGTCCACACAAGATCTGCATCTGAGCCACTTCCAGTTTTGGTTTTAAATCCAATATCTGGTATCTAAACACGTGTATCTGATTCCCTTTTGAACTCTCATCCACCACAAGCCGTGATGACGTTTCCCCTTTATAGCTTTTTAATGTTGTATTATGAAGCAGATGTGCCTGTATGCGCTCACAGCTTTTTTTATTGAGGTGGAAACTTTATAAAGCAGGGCTCCAGACTGCCCAAATGGTGGCATTTTGTAACCTTTTTTCCTGCTGGTGCGACTAAATTTTGTAAGAGGTCGCGTTGCGCTGGTGCCCAGCTGACAAGAGCTGCCATTTCTGTTACATATAAGAAACGGCAAACGAAGTGATAGAGGAACAAAACAGTACTACTCGATTGAGCTATAGTTAACCGCACAAGCTCCTACATGGGCCCATCTCGATCATGTGACACCGTTGGTGTACAGAACTAGAGATCCAGTGAGAAATTGTGTGAATTCACCACAGAATTAATAACATCCCTACTGGGAGAATTCTGCAACCGAATACTTCCACTAGATCTCCGTTATAAACCACAGATATCAGATCAATGCTGTCGAAGAAACCAGGAGAAATATTGAAACATTCAGGGGTTTCCGTCCACAAATCACCAACATTCACCATGGTATTGTGGAAGGAATAGTTGATTTATTTATTTATTTTATGTTGTCATTATTCATCTCAGGTTTCGTACAACCTATTGAGAATTAAATTCAAGCACTTATCAAGAGCTTCACACTTTTTACAGCACTTAAAAGCTCTAAATATGATCACATTTAATGTTATTTTTAATGTGATGATTCATAAAACTAAAAGTTTAAAGGTGTTGGCCACTTTGTGGCAGACAATCACTTTAATTTACAAAAGACATGAAATGCCCACTATAACCAGTAGATGGTGGTGGAGGAGCACTTAATATCTTTTATTAATAACCATTTCCACTCCAATATATGGAAAAAGTCACAAAATCTCAACAACTTTTCTCCAAATTGTGACTGAATTACACAGAAAGCAAGTAAACAGCTGCTTTTATTATAGCTGAAGCTGTCTGTCAGTTCGATGTGAGACAAGTACATTTAATAAGAGTAGAAAATTAAAATGTTTCCTATAAAAATAATGTTTTTGCATGTTAATGTTATTAATAAAAGTAAATTTTTGCCTGCATATCAATTCAAGCTCAGTGCTTCACTGTTAAATGTTCAATAAACAAACATGTAATATTCACATCCATCCATCCAGTGAATGGCGGCAGGCAAAAACAATCGAATATGGTCAAAAGATCAAATCTGTGCATTAAGACTTTCGGTGTAAATGCAGCCTATCATTTCTCACATGAATTCCTGTTGAGCAGTGTTTTTGGATACACTTTATTTTGATAGGCCCTGTCCCAAATGGCACACTTCATGTGTACTTTCGGTCTGGTGGACTTACAATGGCGGCTGTGTGCGCGTGTCCGTTAAGTCCACGAGAACACAGGGTGTCCCATTTTTCATTTTTAGGTCTCAGAAGGGTGCTCGCGAGGTCGATACACGCCCTCTGTGCGCACTTCGCACTGGTCCGGGTTACGCTGCGGACTTCCTTACAACGTGAAAGTGCGGACTGTGGAAAACCGTGAGGGTTTAGGGTGCCATTTGGGACTGGGCCTTAGTCCAATAGACATTATACTATCTAAGTTACATTGCTAACTGCATGTCAACTCTGTAGTTGTATTATTGATGTTAGGTCAGGGTTCGGTTTAGTAGAATAAGTTGACATGAAGTTGCAAATTACTTATAGTCAGTCGAATGTCTAAGTGGACTGTCGAAATAAAGTGTTACTCTATTTTTACACATTGATTAATATATATGAAATAATCTATTCAACCTTACCAGGCAGGAGTTTGTCAACGCCTACGTTAATTATATATTCAACACCTCCGTGGCTCCTCAGTTCAGTGCTTTCCACGCTGGATTTCACAAAGTGTGTGGAGGGAAAGTTCTAGAGCTTTTCCAGCCAAGCGAACTGCAGGCCATGGTCATAGGAAACACCAATTATGACTGGAAGGAATTAGAGAAGGTAAACATTTACTTGCACCAGCTGATAGTGTCTGATGGTTTTGAGCTTGAACCAACAGTGTGTGTTTGGAAGTGTTTTGATGCTGTGGTTTGTTCACGTTGTTGTATTATTGATCCTCAGAGCACAGAGTATAAGGGCGAGTACTGGGCGGATCATCCCACCATCAAGATATTCTGGGAAGTGTTTCACGAGCTGCCTTTGGAGAAAAAGAAACAGTTTCTGCGTAAGTGATTAATTTAAGTGATTTAATTTAGATTTACACAGTGTCTCACACTGTGCTCTGAACACGACCTCAGATTTGAAGCTTGTCACAGTGATTGGCTCTGTTTACACCAATGCCATAAAGGGTTAGTTCACCCAAAAATGAAATTGATGTCATTAATGGCTCCCCCCTAATGTCTTTCCACACCCGTAAGACCTCCGTTCATCTTCAGACACAGTTTAGGATATTTTATATTTAGTCCGAGAGTGTATGCAAGTGTATGCACACTATACTGTCCATGTCCAGAAAGGGAATAAAAACATCATCACAGTAGTCCATATGAGACATCAGTGGGTTAATTAGAGTCTCTTGAAGCATCCAAAATACATTTGGGTCCAAAAATAACAAAAACTACGACTTTATTCAGCATTGTCTTCTCTTCCGCGTTTGTGTTCAATCCTCAAATAAAGATTCAAACGGTTATGAATCAGAGAATCGATCAATAATTCAGATCGCCAATGTCATGTGATTTCAGCAGTTTGACACTCGATCCAAATCATGAATCAATTCACTGATTCATAACCGTTTGAATCTTTATTTCTTCTTTATGTATCTTCATGTTTTTCTTTTTTTACTCCCACCAGAAGGCACTAATCTACCTATACATTTAATTTTAAATGCCTTGTCTTTATTTTATCATGGAATAATACCAGTTTAATTTGTGTGTGTGTGTGTGTGTGTGTGTGTGTGTGTGTGTGTGTGTGTGTGTGTGTGTGTGTGTGTGTGTGTGTGTGTGTGTGTGTGTGTGTGTGTGTGTGTGTGTGTGTGTGTGTGTGTGTGTGTGTGTGTGTGATAGAAAGAAATTGTGTATTTAAACTCTTATTTGCGCTTATTATTTTTAAATGTTCTTGTATACCTCATGTACAGCACTTTGGTTCCACTTGTGGTGTTGAAAGTGCTTTATAAATGAAGTTGAAGTATTTTTTTCTACTACTAGTATAGAAATCTTTAAATAATTTGGCACCCTCTTATCTGTCAGATTTACTTCATTTATATTTACCAACCTTAGATCTGAAACAAAACGTCTTGGACTGTTTGTTTGTTTGTTTTTATATCTGTGTTTCTAGTTACTATTTGCTATGTTTTATGTGTACAGCACTTTGGTCGGCCACTCGCCGTTTTTTTTATGTGCTCTAGAAATAAACTGACCTTGATTTTGATTTTCAATAGGGGGAAATAGCTCATGAAAATGCTATAAATATTGTATAGGATTATAAAATCACCTCAAAATTCAAAATAATAATTTGGTTTTCCTAGCCTGATGTGGTCATACTCATGAGTCTGATGCTCCATTGGGCTGGAATTATGGGGCGTTTCAACCGAACCAGGAAAGACCTCGATTGGACAGACCTACAACCAATCAGAGCAGCGGAGCGACGCATAACGTTATTTGATAACGTTAGTTGTCAAATATCAACAGAGCTCAACTGCACTGTGTTGCCAAGTCTGCGTTTTTTTTTTCTGCGAAGCAACCTCAATTATTTGATATATAGACCTAGGAATGCGAATTTTAGCAGGCAACCTTACCAAAATAACACACATTTTACACCCCAAACACCATTTTTTTCCGGAGCATAATTGCTCCTCTCAATCAGTCAATCAATCAACTTTATTTATATAGCGCTTTTACAATCACGATTGTGTCAAAGCAGCTTCACAGTGTCAAACAGGATAATATTGCGACAAAATTAGATTTGGCTGTACAGTCGTACTGGAGAAAACAGTGATGTCATCAGCTTATTTTAATTTATCATATAGCGACAATGTTGGCAGATCAGTATTATAGTTTATAGAATTAAATAAGACCTAATTCATACATTTTATTTGTATAATAAGTTGAATAACTTTAATCATATTTTTAGTGTCCCCAACTGAGCAAGCCAAGCCAAAGGCGACAGTGGCAAGGAACCAAAACTCCATCGGGGCGTGATGGAGAAAAATAAACCTTGGGAGAAACCAGACTCAGTCGGGGTGCCAGTTCTCCTCTGGCCTATTAACACACCGTGTAAGATTATTATTCTGGCAACCTTACAGGTCAGAAATCATATTAGATCGGATTATTCAAAATGTCAGGGTATCACGCAAGAGACAGGTTTATTTAGGATGGGGCGTCGATTACACAAGAGTATGAATACATGAAAGATCGGAGTTATTGCGCCGAAGACGGGTTTATTGAGGATGACGTGCCAGTGAGGAAAATTCGGAGGAGACACCATTTGACACGGCTCAGCAGACACTCCAGGACGCGTTGGTCATGTCCAGACGCAGGTCCACCATCCGATCCGGACAGGGCCCAGAGCAAGATTTTAAAATGTCTGCGATGTTTAATAGGGAGCCAGTGCAGTGTTGACAGAACTGGACTAATATGATCATACTTCCTGGTTCTAGTAAGAACTCGAGCTGCTGCGTTTTAGACCAGCTGGAGTTTGTTTATTAAGCGAGCAGGGCAACCACCCAGTAGAGCATTACAATAATCTAGCCTTGAGCTCATGAACGCATGTACTAACTGTTCAGCATTTTGCATTGAAAGCATGTGCCGTAATTTAGATATATTTTTAAGATGATAGAATGCGGTTTTACAGATGCTAGAAACGTGGCTTTCAAATGAAAGATTGGTATCAAAGAGCACACCCAGGTTCCTCACTGACGACGAGGGCTTGACAGAGCAGTCATCAAGTGTTAGACAGTATTCTCGGTTACTACTTGTGGAGCTTTTCTGTCCAATAAGTAAAAATTCAGTTTTATCTGAATTAAGCTGCAGGAAATTACTATTCATCCAATTTTTTATATCAGCTATGCATTCTGTTAATCTTCTGAATTGGTAGGTTTCGTCAGGGCGTGAGGAAATATAGAGCTGAGTATGGATCAAGTCCAGACCGAACTGCCCGAGCTCAAATGTTGTGGGCGGGGTTGAGTTCAGCTGGCATCCAGGCTTTGGTTTTCCTGGAGGAAACAGGAAAGTTGCATTTCACCGCCACCGAAGACCAGAGGGTTCGCTAACTTGTCTTCCTGTCATTTCCTCCAGTGTTCCTGACGGGCAGCGACCGGATCCCCATCATGGGAATGAAGAGCCTGGCGTTAGTGATCCAGCCCACCGCTGGAGGAGAGCATTATTTCCCAGTAGCCCACACCTGCTTCAACCTGCTGGACCTGCCCAAATACAGCAGCAAAGACACACTCCACGAAAAACTGCTGCAGGCCATCGAACACAACCAGGGCTTCAACCTCGTCTGACGTCCACAGGTATCCTTCAGACCGCAGCGAGCTCGCCGGATTCTGGCTCAAATTAGCATAGAGACATTTTGATTTATTATGCATCTGAATAACCTTCAGTTATAGTTTAAATCCAGACGCTAAATACGGCATCCCAGTGGGACAGAGACATGGAAGCAATGTTTGTATATCAGTGTTTTGTTACTCGCTCAGTTTGGGTGATATTTGTGTGCTTGTAAGCACTTTCTTCTTCCTTTTTTAACCTGTAACACTTTACAATACGGTTCTATACGCTAACATTAGCATCATAAACTAACCATGAACATTATACAGAATTTATATTTATTAATACACAATTCATTGTGTTCAAATGCATAATTACTATAACACGCATATACTAATAGTATATGTACATTACATTAATACGATTATTAAATGCTATTATTTATTGTAAGATTAACTAATATTAGCGTATATGACCTTATAGTACAGTGTTACCAGTTACACTACAAAACCCTTTGTTTTGGTTTCATTATATAGAATATGATTTTATTCCAAATGACTTCAGTAACGCACGCCTCACTTGCTAAACCAATAAGATCAAGATATCAATGTCATGTGACTTGAAGAAATGACCATATTTGGCAGGTCGTTCAGATTGACTTTAGGATGTAATGGATGAGTGTTAATGCGGAATCATAAAGTGTGTCCTTAAGGAACACTTTTGGGACATATGCCTTAACTAAAAACACACACACAGATTGTTTTGAGATTTATTTTGTTTTCAAAGATTGAGTAAGTACCAAAATCTGATAGCAGGTGCAGGAATGTGTGTGTGTGTGAGAGAGAATGTGTTCATCACTGTTATAATGCTCATATACTAATAAAACAATTTTCAGAGTAATAATATATGACCAATAAAAATACGTGAGTTGGGTTATTGCAGGACATTCAAGTTAAAACTCTGTTAGTCTTAATACACTCATCATGTGTGTGTGTGTGTGAGCTACTAGTTGCTGTGCCATTTGTGTGTGTGTGTGTGTTGAGAGATGTGGAAGCAATGAAACAAATGCTGACATTTTTCTTGTGTTTGTAAATTGTAAATAAACACAATATTTTCTAGTTTTGCTGTTGTGATTGTTTTGTTCTAGTGGTTACGATCTTCATCCGCATTACAATGCAACAGAAACACATCATAGTCCTTTTGTTGTGTGAAATAATTTTATTGAATGCTGTCCATGTTTGGCGTTGGCACTGAGGGTCAGAGGTTAGGTGTGTGTGTCTGCTCAGTGCGGCAGCTCGTGATGGACCAGTTTGTAGTGCGAGCCGCAGGACGGGCAGCGCTGAGGGTTTCCCTCGTGGAGCCAGAACCACACGATGGCGGTGTTGTCTTCCTCACCTTCACAAGAAGAGACGCGTTATTTGGAAAGTCTTCCTGGGAAAGAAATGCTTTCTTATTCTACTCTAGCAGAGGCTCATTTACTGCTAATCAGTCCATCAACTCTAACAGTGTGTGTGTGTAAGAGATTGTTTGTTTGTGTGTGTGTAAGAAATAGTTTGTTTGCGTGTGCGTGTGTGTGTGTAAGAGATTGTTTGTGTGCGTGTGTGTAAGAGATTGTTTGTGTGTGTGCGTGTGTGTAAGAGATTGTTTGTTTGTGTGTGTGTAAGAAATAGTTTGTTTGCGTGTGCGTGTGTGTGTGTAAGAGACTGTTTGTTTGCGTGTGCGTGCGTGTGTGTAAGAGATTGTTTGTGTGCGTGTGTGTAAGAGATTGTTTGTGTGTGTGCGTGTGTGTGTGTAAGAGATTGTTTGTGTGCGTGTGTGTGTGTGTAAGAGATTGTTTGTGTGCGTGTGTGTGTGTAAGAGATTGTTTGTGTGTGCGTGTGTGTGTGTAAGAGATTGTTTGTGTGTGTGCGTGTGTGTGTGTAAGAGATTGTTTGTGTGCGTGTGTGTAAGAGACTGTTTGCGTGTGCGTGCGTGTGTGTGTGTAAGAGATTGTTTGTGTGTGTGCGTGTGTGTGTGTAAGAGATTGTTTGTGTGTGTGTGTGTAAGAGATTGTTTGTGTGTGTGCGTGTGTGTGTGTAAGAGATTGTTTGTGTGTGTGTGCGTGTGTGTAAGAGATTGTTTGTGTGTGTGCGTGCGTGTGTGTAAGAGATTGTTTGTGTGTGTGCGTGTGTGTGTGTGTAAGAGATTGTTTGTGTGTGTGCGTGTGTGTGTGTAAGAGATTGTTTGTGTGTGTGCGTGTGTGTGTGTAAGAGATTGTTTGTGTGTGCGTGTGTGTGTGTGTAAGAGATTGTTTGTGTGTGTGCGTGTGTGTGTAAGAGATTGTTTGTGTGCGTGTGTGTAAGAGACTGTTTGCGTGTACGTGCGTGTGTGTGTGTAAGAGATTGTTTGTGTGCGTGTGTGTAAGAGATTGTTTGTGTGTGTGCGTGTGTGTGTGTAAGAGATTGTTTGTGTGTGTGCGTGTGTGTGTGTAAGAGATTGTTTGTGTGTGTGTGCGTGTGTGTAAGAGATTGTTTGTGTGTGTGCGTGTGTGTGTGTAAGAGATTGTTTGTGTGTGTGCGTGTGTGTAAGAGATTGTTTGTGTGTGTGCGTGTGTGTGTGTAAGAGATTGTTTGTGTGTGTGCGTGTGTGTAAGAGATTGTTTGTGTGTGTGCGTGTGTGTGTGTAAGAGATTGTTTGTGTGCGTGTGTGTAAGAGATTGTTTGTATGTGTGTGCGTGTGTGTGTGTGTAAGAGATTGTTTGTGTGTGTGCGTGTGTGTGTGTAAGAGATTGTTTGTGTGTGTGCGTGTGTGTGTGTAAGAGATTGTTTGTGTGTGTGCGTGTGTGTGTGTAAGAGATTGTTTGTGTGTGCGTGTGTGTGTGTGTAAGAGATTGTTTGTGTGTGTGTGTGTAAGAGATTGTTTGTGTGTGTGCGTGTGTGTGTGTAAGAGATTGTTTGTGTGCGTGTGTGTAAGAGACTGTTTGCGTGTGCGTGCGTGTGTGTGTAAGAGATTGTTTGTGTGTGTGCGTGTGTGTGTGTAAGAGATTGTTTGTGTGTGTGCGTGTGTGTGTGTAAGAGATTGTTTGTGTGTGTGCGTGTGTGTGTGTAAGAGATTGTTTGTGTGTGTGTGCGTGTGTGTAAGAGATTGTTTGTGTGTGTGCGTGCGTGTGTGTAAGAGATTGTTTGTGTGTGTGCGTGTGTGTGTGTGTAAGAGATTGTTTGTGTGTGTGCGTGTGTGTGTGTAAGAGATTGTTTGTGTGTGTGCGTGTGTGTGTGTAAGAGATTGTTTGTGTGTGCGTGTGTGTGTGTGTAAGAGATTGTTTGTGTGTGTGCGTGTGTGTGTAAGAGATTGTTTGTGTGCGTGTGTGTAAGAGACTGTTTGCGTGTGCGTGCGTGTGTGTGTGTAAGAGATTGTTTGTGTGCGTGTGTGTAAGAGATTGTTTGTGTGTGTGCGTGTGTGTGTGTAAGAGATTGTTTGTGTGTGTGCGTGTGTGTGTGTAAGAGATTGTTTGTGTGTGTGTGCGTGTGTGTAAGAGATTGTTTGTGTGTGTGCGTGTGTGTGTGTGTAAGAGATTGTTTGTGTGTGTGCGTGCGTGTGTGTGTGTAAGAGATTGTTTGTGTGCGTGTGTGTAAGAGATTGTTTGTGTGTGTGCGTGTGTGTGTGTAAGAGATTGTTTGTGTGCGTGTGTGTAAGAGATTGTTTGTGTGTGTGCGTGTGTGTGTGTAAGAGATTGTTTGTTTGCGTGTGTGGAAGAGATTGTTTGTTGTGTGTGTGTAAGAGATTGTTTGTTTGCGTGTGTGTTAGAGATTGTTTGTGTAAGAGATTGTTTGTGTGCGTGTGTGTGTGTGTAAGAGATTGTTTGTGTGTGTGCGTGTAAGAGATTGTTTGTTTGTGTAAGAGATTGTTTGTTTGTGTGTAAGAGAGTGCGTGCGTGTGTGTAAGAGATTGTTTGTTTGTGTGTGTAAGAGTGCGTAAGAGATTGTTTGTTTGTTTGTGTGTTTAAGAGATTGTTTGTTTGTGTGTAAGAGTGCGTAAGAGATTGTTTGTTTGTTTGTGTGTTTAAGAGATTGTTTGTTTGTGTGTAAGAGTGCGTAAGAGATTGTTTGTTTGTTTGTGTGTTTAAGAGATTGTTTGTTTGTGTGTAAGAGTGCGTAAGAGATTGTTTGTTTGTTTGTGTGTTTAAGAGATTGTTTGTTTGTGTGTAAGCGAGTGGTTTGTTTGTGTGTTTTAGAGATTGTTTGTTTGTGTGTAAGCGAGTGTTTGTTTGTGTGTAAGGGAGTACGTGCGTGTAAGATTGTTTGTTTATTTGTGTGTAAGGGAGTGCGCGTGTGTGTGTGTGCAATAGATTGTTTGTTTGTTTGTGTGTGTAAGAGTGTGTGAGTGTGTCTGTCTGCGTGTAAGAGATTTTGTATATTTGTGTGTGTGTAAGAGATAGTTAGTTTGTTAGTTTGTGTGTGTAAGACAGTGTGCGTGAGTGTGTCTGTGGGCATGTAAGAGATTTTTTGTGTGTCTGTAAGAGAGTGCGTGCATGTGCAAGAGATTGTTTGTGTGTGTATGTGTGTGTGTAAGAGTGCGTGGGTGTCTGTGTGTTTGTAAGAGTTTGTTTGTGTGTGTGAGTGCGTGTGTGCATGTCTGTGTGTTTTTAAGTGTGTGTGTGTGTGTGTGTGTGTGTGTGTGTGTGTGTGTGTGTGTGTGTGTGTGTGTGTGTGTGTGTGTGTGTGTCAGAGAGTCTCACAGATGCAGCCGACCAGCCGTTTGTTGTTGATGCTTGGAACAATATGAGGGTCGTCTTTGGATCCCGCATACTCCTTTGGCTTTAATATGCTGTATGGATCCTGTGCAACACATCGAAAACCACACGTGGTTCAAAATGAAAAGGATTTACTCACCAAAGCTTATGATCAAACAAAAAATGTCATTATATCTTACCTGGCCCTTTTTCAGCGCCTGCAGGACGCGTCTCTCCAGCCCTGCGGCCTGCTCCTCATCGGTAGGGATACCTGAAAAGAGCAACCCTTACTGGTGCTAACACACAATATACAGCCCTGGAGAGTAAAAACCTCTGACCAACACAAGGTAAAACATTGTAAATAAGTAAACCAATATCATCCCTCAAATAATAACTATGTACATCAAGAGATATTTTTACTTTTACACTCGTTTTGGTTTTGAGGTTGTGATTGGAGCATTTGTCCACTGGGTGTCGCCAAACAGCGGATAAATGCAGAGGCGCTCTCCGCCATGATCCAGAATAACTGGCACACGAACATGAGTTTTGTGCCAAGAAAGGCCAGAGCACGGACCTTCACAACATAAAGAACTAATGACCTTGATTATACTCTCTCATTATATATCTTACAAATGCCCACTTATTGTTTCAAGTAATGTCAAGCGTATTTAATAACGCTCCTTTCAAGCGTCTTTTCATCTTGTTCAGGTATTATATTATCGTGTCTTTCTGTACTAATATGTCACTCATTCAAAAACTGAGAAAATGGCAGCATGTTACTGTAGTAATACACATGCAAAAAATTATATCAGTACAATTTATCGCGAGAAAACTCAATTAAAATTTCTCTAAAGAAACTATACATTTTTGAACGCCCCTTACCTTTCCCGGCCATCGCACGCTGGGGTGTTTTCATTAAAACATTTTGTCTTGCCATCAGAGTCACTCGACAGGCTCTCAGGAGGATTTTACTTGCCATCTTGACTTTAAACTTTCACTCTTTTCTGTGCGTGCGCGCTCCCGCTGCTGTAAGTGAAATGGTGTCAGTGAAAGTCAATAAAATGATTGACACCGAGGATTGACCAATCAAAGAGAAGGACCGCTGGACTTTGACCAATGGACGCACAGGAAGAGCGGACAGGTGTAACTAGAGGAGAGTAAAAATAAATCTTTTCCGTCTGCCTTTTATTTTACAGTAAGAAGGAAGAAACAATGGTAAGTATTCTGTCGTTACACAATAGTTTTTTTTTATTTTGTGCAGAATTTCACAATTAAGTACAATGCAAAAGTTTACAGAGACACAGAGTATATAAACAGTGCTTTTGAAGAAATCTAAATGGCCACAAAAGCACATACTTTTACACAAATATACACACATTTCCCTCAAAATGCTGATTGCACAAGGAACCAATATCATAAGCTCTTTTCTGTTGTTGTATTTTTCTAAAATAAAATAAATATGACTACAAAAGTGGCAATTAAAAAAAAATTATACAAGACACTCCTGGCTTATTTATCATGAACTAATGTATACACCGATCAGGTGAAGTGAATAACACTGATGATCTCTTCCTCTCCTGTTAGTGGGTGGGATATATTAGGCAGCAAGTGAACATTTAGTCCTCAAAGTTGATGTGTTAGAAGCAGGAAAAATGGGCAAGCGTAAGGATTTGAGTGAGTTTGACAAGGGCCAGATTGTGACGGCTAGACGACTGGGTCAGAGCATCTCCAAAACTGCAGCTCTTGTGGGCTGTTCCCGGTCTGCAGTGGTCAGTATCTATCAAAAGTGCTCCAAGGAAGGAACAGTGGAGAACCGGCCACAGGGTCATGGGCGGCCAAGGCTCATTGATGCACGTGGGGAGCGAAGGCTGGCCCGTGTGCTCCGATCAAACAGACGAGTAGCATGTGAGCATCAGAACTGAACTAAGGGAGCCTTACCTGGGGAACACATGGCCCCAGGATGCACTATGGGAAGAAGGCGAGCCGGCGGAGGCAGTGTGATGCTTTGGGCAATGTTCTGCTGGGAAACCTTGGGTCCTCCATCCATGTGGATGTTACTTTGACACGCTCCACCTACCTAAGCAAAAAGTGGCCTCCAAATACCCCAGATCTCAATCCAATCGAGCATCTGTGGGATGTGCTGAACAAACAAGTCTGATCCATGGAGGCCCCGCCTCGTAATTTCCAGGATTTAAAGGATCTGCTGCTAACATCTTGGTGCCAGATACCACAGCACACCTTCAGGGGTCTAGTGGAGTCCATGCCTCGATGGATCAGGGGGACCAACACAATATTAGTCATAATGTTATGCCAGGTCTGTATATTATTATTATTATTATTATTATTATTATTATTATTATTATTATTATTATTATTATTATTATTATTATTATATAATGGGTCATATATTGAGTACAAAACTTATTAATGACACATTAAATTAAATTCTGCCTTGGCCAACTTTATAATCATTTCCTGTTCAAACTGTGAAACACAAACAATAACATTTAAGGCATTAAAGCATCACTAATGAATTTCAACATATCATCCTACAAAACCCAATCAATGAAGTCAAAGTTGTGCCATCAATGGAGAAGCACAGTAAATGATTGGTCAGTTCTGGCACGGATGACCATCTATGCAGAAAACACACACTCGCTGACTCACACGACACGAAAGCAAAGAACTGAACAGCAGAAAATATGGATTTATATTTCATAGTTCCTGAATTTCAGTAAAAGGCCTGAGGGAGCTTCTCCAACCCAGCGAAACCTGTGATGCCGGCAATTTCCTGTAAAACACAAACACTACGGTAAATCCAGAGGAAACTAGCTGTTTGAAAGTTGTTTACGCTTTAAATATAGTGAAGTGGAAAGACAAAGACATTGCAAGTATTATTTAGCATTTTGCTAACATGTTCTAACACATTGGTAACATGAGTTACCATGTTGCTAACTTGTTTTAACACATTGATAGTATAAATTAGCATGTTGTTAACATGTTTTACCACAACAACTTTCCCTTGAGCTTTTGATATATAAAAGGTCATGGTAATATAAAAATATCCTGTAAGTTTAAGAGCTGAAAACTTCCTTGTTAGTCAAAGAAAAGCTTTTATAGACACCAGCAAACGAGAGCTCTCAAATATATATTGATCAATGACGTAATAGTGTAACCTACATCTGCTTCTGTAGACCCGCTTGTGGAGCTAAACGAACAATAAACATGCCGAAGATAGCAATATATAGCGCTGTGCCTTGTTTGCTTCATTTCACTGTGGAATCGCTTGTAAACAAGACACAAGTCGAGACTGGATTTGCAGACATATTGAGATTAAAACACAATGCAGTGCCGACAGGAATGGTGCAACACACTTATGTGAGTAAAACATGTTTTTTTTATATGTGTGATAGTATTGCATTGTTACAGATCGTATTGATTATGTGTGCGTGTCAAACAGAACATACCTAAGCACGCTGTCACAGGCTGGAGAATCCTTTATTTGTTGGTTCATTGCGATTCGGGATCAGACTCGGACATGTAATGTTATTGGCCAGGGGGCTCGTGAAGGCCAGCGTCCCGGGCTGTGTGTTTTACAGACCAAAATGTAAGCCGGTCGGCAGGCCGGTGAATCTTAAAGCTACACTGTGTAACTTTTTTAGTTTATTCTTAGCTAAAAACACTTAGTTCTTTCGAAAATATATGTGCTCATTAATGTATATTTACTTCTTTCAAGTAATAAAGTATTCTCGTAAATTTATAATATGCCATTGAAAATACATACGGGTGAGGGGTTCGAATGCCGGTCGCCATGTTGCTCCTCCATCTTGAAAGTACAGTAGCCAAAGAGGGACATACCCGTAAATTCAAGCTTCGCCTTTCGCGTTTTAACACTCGATGGCATTCATGGACGAGGTCGAACTGGAACCCATGTTAATCTTAGACTAAATCGGCCACCGTAGGAGTTAAAACAAAATCGGAATTGAGAGGAACAGAAACTATCATTCACTGGATGGTCATATACCTTTACACCGCTAGATGGGGAAAATATCACACAGTGGAGCTTTAAATAGTGAAATAATATTCCTGTCTTGATCTGCGTTCACTCTCGTCTTGACATTTGAAGAGCGCGCGTGTGTGTGTGTGTGTGTGTGTGTGTGCGGTTCTCGCTTATATCCGTCGATCAGGAGGGCCAAGTTATACAAAAATAATACTCCAATTGATCGCAGGTGGATGAGAGATAAAGCATTGTGTTTGTTTGATAAATACATTTTGCGAGCCCTGTGAGAGAATCATTCTGGTTTGCCGCTTTCAAAACAATCCCTCCCTCATGTGAACTGACAGCGGAGCTGAAGCTCATTAAATATGCAAATCTTATCCAATCCTAGCCGTGGTGGGCGTTTACTCCCAAGTGTCCAGTAACACGCCCCATCAAAACCCAGCGTTCAGGAGAGAGCCTCAAAACCAGTGTAGAAAATAGCCTATTACTAGGGCTGCACGTTTTCAAGTTTTCCATTAACCGTTAACCGAGGCCCTTAGCGGTTAATACTCGGTTAACCATAGTGTGCGTCAGTTGACGACCGCCATCTCCGTAGTGAACGCGCCTATAGAGAGAAATGCACATCATGGATTACATAATCAGAGAGTAGCCTATTTCTTTTCGTTTTAAATTGTTAAAAGACAGTTCAAGCTTTCTTAAGATATAGTTCATGTCTGTGAGGCGTACGCTGAGTTTCGTTAAATTAGGATGAGATGCGCTCCAGTTCACGAGCAATGCGAGTGGCCGCGAGGGCGCCGTCATGATTAGGGACTGTAGTAAAATATGCAGTCACGATTCACACAGACACAGCGTTTGACTCGCGCGGCTGAGCCTCTCCCGGCAGAGAGTTCAAGCATCTGTGGACTCGTTCCTTCAGCTCTGGCCATCTTGCTTTCAGTCCGCGATTAGCTTTTTTTGTTTTCTTCATTACAGTTAAAGTAAGCTCTGCTTTTCGCTAGTCCCTCACACGTTTCTCACTTCAAACTTTCTTTCTTCTGCTCCGTTATGCACAGCGCGCGCGGCTCCCGCTCTGCTTCTGCCCTAATGCGACTTATACTCCAGTGCGACTTGTGTTATTTTCCTCTTCATGACGCATTTTTTGACTGATGCGACTTATTCTCTGGAGCGACTTATAGCCTGAAAAATGCGGTAAGCACTGCATTGCAATACTTGCATTTTGCCCCGTCACTCTCAATTGTAAAGTGCTCCCACGTTGTATTTTTCTTTGCCCGCTTCATGTTAGAAAGCTGGTCATGACTTCTTCTTGTGGATATTACAAATGTCTGGGAGCGCTCTGGTGGTCTCTAGTGGTGCAAAAATCTATTACGACTAAATTCAAAGCACGTCATTGACGCCACTTAACCGAGCAAAATGTTTCACTCGGTTACGCAATTTTTAATGGTTAATCGGTTAACCATGGACACCCCTACCTATTACTTATTAGTTATGATGTTTTTGAAAGTAAAAACCACACAAACGTCATTAGTTGACCTCAGACAACAGTATAATTTTTTTTTTTAAAGCCAGTTTGTTACACCTTTAATGACTATCCTAAGTATTTTTGCACAAACGTTTTGACCCCTCGATGAAAGTCTATGGGATTTTCGTAGTTTTAATGGTATATTTATCGGCAGTCGTGAGTCTCTAACCTGCCGTCAGTGCTTCAGAAGGTTTTTCCTCCTCCGCGGTCTCGCTCGTCTTCACCGGATCTGGATCTTCTGCCGCCTCCAGCATCGGCTCTTTCTTGCTCCTCACAGCCCAATGCATTGACTGACAGAATTTTTGGAGACACATTAATGCCATGTTTGTTATAATACACACCTGTTGCGTGATAGAATGGGACGTTATTTGTCATGCATTTCAACACTCACAGTTTTAACCGAGTCACTGAGCGCCTGCCATTGGCTGAATGGGACTGCGATTCGACTCCTGAGCCAGAGATCATAACTCTTTCTTTTCTTCTCGTCTGTGAGGATCTCTTTAGCTTCCTGCAACTTCTGGAACTCCTCCACTGCAAGACCAAAACAAGAGATTCAAGCCCTCGCTAGAGCTCAATATTTGGCCTTCTATATTAGAAGTCTCAGGTTCTCGAATCTGATTGGCTGAGAGCCGTTTCCAGACGTGCAATATGTCAATAATATCTTTCTGCAGAGCCACAGTTTAAACCCCAGCAGTTCTGCCCACACATATTATAGTTATTTATTTTGACTAAATCAAGGTAAATCATGAATATGTAAAATCTAGGTAAACTATGGTAAATCATGCTAGAACGAGGTAAACTATGGTAAATCATACTAGAACGAGGTAAACTATGGTAAATCATACTAGAACGAGGTAAACTATGGTAAATCATGCTAGAACGAGGTAAATCATGGTAAACTATGGTAAATCATGCTAGAACGAGGTAAATCATTGTAAACTATGGTAAATCATGGTAAACTATGGTAAATCAAGGTAAACTATGGTAAATCATGGTAAACTATGGTAAATCATTGTAAACTATGGTAAATCATTGTAAACTATGGTAAATCATGCTAGAACGAGGTAAATCATTGTAAACTATGGTAAATCATGGTAAACTATGGTAAATCAAGGTAAACTATGGTAAATCATGGTAAACTATGGTAAATCATTGTAAACTATGGTAAATCATTGTAAACTATGGTAAATCATGGTAAACTATGGTAAATCATGGTAAACTATGTTAAATCATACTAGAACATGGTAAATCATGGTAAACTATGGTAAATCATGGTAAACTATGTTAAATCATACTAGAACATGGTAAACTATGGTAAATCATGCTAGAACGTTACGTGGTAAATTATGAATGTGTTAAATCATGGCAAACTATGGTAAATTATGGTAAACTGTACAACGATCCATCAAAGTACCAACCATGGTATTATGTGTTTATGTGTATCATGACCTCTGTTGATGCAAAACCATCGAATATGACAATCACTAAAATAAAAAATAAATAAAAATGAATTGTAATTGTTGTAATGTAAATGTAATGTTTGTACCTGCTTTGGGGTTCTCCGGGTGTTTGTCAGGGTGACAGGCCAGAGCTCTCACTTTAAACTCATTGACAATCTGTTCAGTCTGAGAGAAATACATATGGTTTATTACTAGCATATAACGATTATGTGCATTTATGACGACTATTATGATGACTGATGACGTCACAGTCTCTGACACTCGCAACCGCTCGCAACAGGCTGTTCTGATGTTGTGTGAAATCATCACTTGTGCAAATGAATGCAATTATCACATATTTTCACATTACTTACAACAGATGTTGCATATATGTTGCAGTTGCGATTATAATGATAACCTTTGTCCTTTAAGATCCCGTAATAAACTAGCAGAAATAATAAAAACACGACCCCGTAAGAACTATCATAAGTTCTTGTAACTCGTGTGTTTACCGTTGACAGCTCATCGCAGCCGAGCAGCCCATAATAATCCTCCATATCCTCCGTTCTGCAGTTCAGTATCGCCTCCATGCCTCCTGCTGCACTCAACAACTACAACACACATTACCGTAAACTCCCTTAAATGTATCCCTCAGTCAGCCTGTAGTAGTGGATCGAGCGCGCATGCGCGCAAGTATTTAGAGCTTTACGGTAGCAGGGCTTTTAAATGGCCCTCATCACTCAGACGCTCTGACCAAGCGGCAACCTCCCGCGATCTCTCTTGAAGCCAATACGGAAGTAATGTAAACTGCAATTCCTCAACTGGCCACTAGGGACAGGCTCCAGAAGGGAGCAGAATCTCATTGAGCCCCATGTTAAAATTCTCAACTTTAAAGCAGAAAAAAACATGTTTACAGCCTGGTACAAATTGTGGTTTTGGCTTATATGGCTAATTTTGATCTTCATGACAACTCTGAGGGGGGTGAATTTTTTTATAACTCATTCGTTTACGTTATATAAAGCCTTAAGGTTCTGCATAATTAAGGGCGTGGTTACAAGTGGATAGCCATTTATCCGCCGTCTATAGTCATTGCGTCACCTCAGCTCCGCGCACATCCCGCCTTTTTGCCCATTTTCTGTTATCCGGGAGTGACACGCGTTGACTCGCTCACAAGATGGCAACGCCCAGCTCGACCATACTTTAAGCTTCAGAACGGCTTATCAGAATCCTATGGGTGACGTCACGGACACTACGTCCATATTTTTTTACAGTCTATGGCTCTGACTCATGCTCAAATGCCGAACTTCTATCTTTTGTTGGTTTTGTTGTTGTTTGTATTATGTTATTATTTGTTGTTAATTGTTGTGTTAAAAATACGTTTTTATGCATACAGGCTTTATGTAAGTATCTTAAAAGTTATTTGCACAGATGTTGATTCAGTTTCACTAAAAGTACAAATTCCCATGTTTTTTAGACATGTTCCGCTTTAATAATACATGGTACATTTGACGTAATTCCATGAGAATACCATGGCGTTGACTGTAAACATAATTATGCCAATAAACTATTTTAAACTGAAGCAACTGATTATTATTATTATTATTTCTATATTTAGTTGTTTATATAATTTATTTATATTTTTTTATTGTTGTTATTGATATATTTTATATAATTGCATTGTTTCTAAATTAAATATTTTATTTTATTATTATTATTATTATTATAAATCAATTATTCACTAATTTAATATAATTATTATTATTTAATTTTTATTTATACATTTACACTTTTATTAATTCAATATTTTATTGTTGTTATTATTATATATCAATTACCTACTTATTCAGTTAGTTTATTATTATTATTATTATTATTATTATTATCAGTCACTGCTTTGACATGTCACATCAACTCCATAAATATTTAATGTTTTAAATTTATTTACATGTTTTATTAAAATATATTCAGTCACTTTAATGCCCTTCTTTTCTGGACTAATTGATATATTTTTTATATAATATCATTGCAGCCGAGTAGCCCATAATAATCCTTTAAATCCTCCGTAATGCATTTAGTACATAGAGCGTAAAAAATAGGGTTCAGTATCGCCTCCATGCCTCCTGCACTCAACAAGTACAACACACAGTACCGTAAAAACCCTTAAATGTATCCCCCAGGCAGCCTGTAGTGGAGATTCGAGCGCGCATGCGCGCAAGTATTCGGAGCTTTACGGTAGCAGGGCTTTTAAATGGCCTTGACGCTCTGACTCGTGCTCAAACCATGGCTTAAACACCAAACTTCTGATCGAAATAATTAAAATAGTAAACTTTTTATGCATACATGCTTTATATAAGTATCTTAAAAGTTATTTACACAGATGTTCATTACATTTCACTAAAATTACCAATTCCCATGGCTTTTTGGACATGTTCCGCTTTAATAATACATGGTATTTTTGACGTAATTCCATGAGAATACCATGTTGTATAGACTGTAAACATAATTTTGCCAATAAACTGGAGTATTTGTTACTGTGGGGCAGTCACGTGCTCTGTACGGACGCAGCGTAGTGCGTCCATCGGCTCATGACGTCACGTCACATCATTACCGGAAGGTCCTCGCGCGCCCCTCCTCCGTTCACTCACTCCCTGGCGAAGATGGCGGACGGCGAAAATAAACGGGCCGAACCCGCCGACGCCGCTGAGCTGGATGAGCCGCTTCTGAAGAGGCCGAGACTCCGGGATCCACCCGGTGAGTCGGAGCACAGCGCTGCTAGCGGAACCGGACCGGCGGAGGCGGAACTGGCGCTGATGGACGAGACCCAACAGGCCTCACGGAACAACAACAACAACAAGCGCACCGAAACCGGACTGACCACCGAACCACAACCGGTGCTCTCCGGTACAGCGCTATTGATTTATTCTAATTATTGGCTATTTTAGGAGTTATTTTTATCACGCTTAATAAGATAACAAACCGGTTTACTGCTTGTTCACACGGTTTTACCCCGTTTTTACGTTTGTGGGATTTGAATGTATGATTATCTAATGTGTTACCCGTTATACTATATTTAATTTAATTATGTATTACATTTTATTTTGTTATTATTGATATATTATATAATTTCATCGTTTCTTAATAATTGTATTCATTGTTCACTAATTAAATACAATTTTTTAATGTATTAACATTTTTATTAATTCCTAATTTTATTGTTATTATTAAATGTGATTTATTTACTTAATCTGTTAGTTAATAATAATAATTATTATTACTACTATTAGCTGTCACTGCTTTGACGTCATGTCAACTCCATAAATATTTAAAAAAAATTACATTTATTTAATATTTACATGTTTTATTGAAATATATTTAGTCACTTTAATACCCTTCTTTTCTAAACTAATTGATATATTTGTATATAATGTCATTGTTTCTGATGTATCAGATATTTTATTTTATTATTATTAATTAATTATTCACTAATAAAATCTAATTATTATTGTTGTTATTTTTATTTATATATTATAATTTAAATAATTGTTATAGTTATTTATAAAATTACTTTTTTATTCCATAATTTATTGTTAATATTATAATTTACATGTGTTATATAAAATATATTTAGTAATGAAATGCCCTTCTTTTCTGGACTAGTTATATTTTAATATAATGTCTTTTTTTTTTCTTAATGAACATTTTATTTTATTATATTCATTAATTGTAAACCAATTAAATAAAATAATTATTATTATTATTCTTATTACAATAATACATTCAATACATATTAGATATTTTATTGTCATTATTTATATTTATACATATTTCTTTTAATTCAATATTTATTATTATTATATATTATTTACTTATTCAGTTAGTTAATTATTTATTATTTTTATTATTATTATTATTATTATTATTATTATTATTATCTGTCACTGCTTTGACATATCATGTCAACTCCATAAATATAATTTTTTTGCACATTTATTTACATGTTTCATTAAAATATATTTAGTCACTTTAATATAGCTGGACTAATTAGTTTAATAAACCAGCTGAAATGCTCTTCAGATTGATAAAGCAGCGTGCTGATGAATAAAACCGTAACCCCTGCACAGATTGATCATATTTTCATTGTTTATATTACTCATACTAGTATTGCATTACCTTGCTTATTTAAATAAATGTATTATGTATAAAGTAGGTTGTGATTAAATTTGAGTAAAACTATTAATTCAAGTCAAAGAAATGCACATAGTCTAGTGTAATTCAGTAAGGCCAGTTGTGTTTTTGTTGCTGTATATATAAATGGAGATGATTCTGAAATCATGTTTTGTGTGGTTCACACAGAGTTAATTGACGAAGGTGTCCATCCCAATGGCTTTTCGTCACCTGATCTTCTTCACGATGATGATGACTGCTCTTCTCGCGCCAGCTCCAGTGACTGGACGCCTCAACCACAGATCGGTAAGTTTAGTTAGTTTCATCCGTTCATTTGCATGTTGCAAGATGAACAACATTAACGGCAAGATGTGTGCAATTATACATATTTATTAAGAGTGTAACGGTACACAAAACTGACATTTCGGTACAGCAGGGAGAGGAAATGAAATACAAAATTGCTTCTTTTTTTTTATTAAACAGCGTTTTACTGAACAAATTATAACTAAAAGTTTCTTAAAGATAATGCTGTAAACTACATGGGGAGCTTCACATTTATAATATTAAAGTTTAACAGCAAAGCCCAAAATATTAGCCTAAGTTCAGTTGCTATTTATGTTTAGATATGATAATCAACACTCAAATAACACATTGTGTGCAAACGTAAACTTCACATCAGGCAGTTTTTGCATTAACTTCTAAATCTAATCATAAAATTGTCTTTACTCCATTGTTGAAATGTAATAATTTATACACAGAGTCTTGTCATTTTCATGACATTTATTTAAACACACATATACATATAGCCTAATGTAATGATTATATTATATAGGCAAATTCCACATCGGATTGCTCTGGAAATTTGTGTATTAAATGAAAGCATGTTTTTCTTTTAGGATCCTATCGGTTCATTCAGCAGCACATCATGAGAGGAACTGACCCGAGGGCCATTTTGAAAGACTTGCTTCCGGAAACGGTCCTTCCTCCGGATCTGGACGACATGACCCTGTGGCAGATCATCATCAACATCTCAGAACCGCCCAAAAGGAAAAAACGCAAAGACATCAACACGTTAGAGGACGTCGTGCGACTCCTGAATGAGAGAAAGAAGGTTCTGGTGCTCACCGGCGCCGGGGTGTGTTTTTGATTTCTGCTCTGAGACACTTCTCTGGATTTGCGTATGCTGAATACTCACGTGTTCCTCTTGTTTCCGCAGGTGTCCGTTTCGTGCGGGATTCCTGACTTTCGCTCTAGAGATGGCATATACGCCAGACTCGCTGTGGATTTTCCTGACCTTCCCGATCCTCAAGCCATGTTTGACATTGACTACTTTAGAAGAGATCCCAGGCCGTTTTTCAAATTTGCCAAGGTTTGATGCGCTGTCTTCTCATTTGCATTTCTGCCAAGAATGGAAAACATGCATTTGAAATAAGGCAAGACGCTACAGGCAAAAAAAAAATCTAAGGTCAATATTGTCTATTTTGCTTCCATAATGTGTCATCTTTCAGAATAGTGGAAAGAAAACATCCCAAAAAATGCACATTTAATCTATTTTTATCTGCACATATCTCTAATATGTCAGCAAAATTAACCTGGCTTTATCCAATGTTTAGAATTCTAATGTATGCAAATTAGTCCATATTTAATTGCACACTACCTCATTGGCATATTTAAATGTAATATTTCAGAAAACTTGTAATACAACTGTAGGGCCCTATGATTTCCGGTCCGGTATGAATCCAAAAGTCATAACTCAAAGCTCTTCACAGCAACCCGTCAAAATAAAAGTTTGGTTTAACTTGACAAATATATTTCTGTTGTACAGTAGAATTTAGCTATGTTTTAAAGTAATAATAATACTAACATATAATAATGATGATAAATTATTATTAATTTTATTTTTTTAAGGGAATAATCAAACATTTTCTACCATGTTTTAATTTTTAAAGTAAAGCTCTACTGTGTTGCACTTAAAAAAAAAAAAAAGTTTGTTTTAAAGGTGCACTATGTAGTATTTTTGCAGTAAAATATCCAAAACCCACTAGGCCAGTGTTATACATTTTGTTCAGTTGAGTACTTACAATATCCCAAATGTTTCCAACTATTTGTAAATTGTGTAAAAATTCGTTTTTTTACTAAAGACCAGGACGTGTCAGCATAGCATCTGAGGGAGTCGCCTGTCAATCGCGTCATATCTGCGTTACCCTCGGTTTCGGCTTTTATTTGGCAGGAGCGCTTTACTCTTAGCAGTGTGAACAAGTGAACGCACGGAGTAACGTCATAACATAATTTTAAACACACTTAAATTTATCTAATATGATAAACAGAGCTGCATTACCTGAAAATCATAACCGGAAGAGCGGATCAGTGCAGGCGCCCGGCGACTGTGTCCCGTCCCGTCATAATAAAAGTCCCGGTATTTGCGAGGCGGCTGTTTGTTTAACAATCGCTCCAGCGGCCGTGCTCAGGTCCGCAACACTCGGTCCTGCTCTGCTTTACACTACAGTAACGTTAATAACCGCATGCATGAACGTGATTTCTGCCCGAGTCCTATTTTCCAACGGCTGTGATGTGAAGACCACATGTCCCAAGATGCTGCGCTCACACTTTGCATCATCAAACTACGCCTTTGTTTTGAATAGGCGCCCTCCAGTGGACAGAAAGTTGCATAGTTCACCTTTAATTTTATATGATTAAAAGATAAATTAAATCAATGTTTTATGCCTTCATTTGACTGCCAGACGGAATTTCTGGGCGAATCTGATATAAATAAATAGAAATTAAAATAAATAAACTGTTTGGGGGAGGGGGGGGGGGTTAATTAAACTGTAGAATACAGAAAACACAGAATGTGTTTGTTTTTTAAAAACGAAATTTGAGAGAAAAATTAAGGGCCTTAAATATGTAATTGTTGTTAAACTTTTAATAAACTGTTAAACTACAACATTTCATTATTTTAATTAGAGGTGCAGTGTGTGGTATTTAAGAGGATGGTGTATAAAAACCTTACATAATGATGAACCGTTGTGTTTTATTACCTTAGAAATAGCTGTTTCTATCTACACACACACCCTTACAGTGAAGTCGCCGTCATGCTTCTACTCAATAGAGCGCTACTCACTCTCTGCTGTCTCAGACGACGACATTTTTGTCCTGTGAGGGCCACCGTACCTTTAAAAGGGTTGCAATTCCCAACCTCACTACTAGATGCCGCTAAAATTCACACACTGCACCTTATTAGACATGCTTTTTGATTACTAAAATTTAAGTACAAAAGAAAATGTACTTTATCATATGTAACGATATACAGTACTGTGCAAAAGTCTTGGGCACGTTAGTATTTTCACCCCCCAAAAGTGTTTTTAAGCCAGTTATTTATTTATTTTGCAATAGTGTGTCAGTAGGTAATATCAGTTTACGTTAGGCCTGCACGATATTGGAAAAAAAATTACATTGCGATTTTTTTTTTCCCCAATGATATATATTGCGATATTGAGAGCCATCAATCCAGGCTAAAGTCAATAATTACCATTCCGTGATATTAATAATTTCTCTAATAAGCAAGCTTCATTACAAGTGACAAAAAGAAATGTTGGAAAATATGTGTAAACATGAAACTAAACCTCCAGTAGGTGGCAGCAGGTGACCGTCTTAATGAGTGAGTCACTGAGTTGTTCATTCAAACGATTCATTCGAACGCTGAATCGTTCACACTTGTTGCTATGAGTGAGACGTGTTACGGGTCTGCTATGAACGACTTTCACTGCTGAAATAGAACAAAAACACTAAATATTGCATCTAAAATGTAAGTGACTAAGTGATTGTTAATTAGTTGTTTATGGAGCTGTCATATGAAATCAGTGTCATTTTCAGTCGTGATGGTATTCAGGAAAACGCTCTAGTGTTGTGATTTCTCCTCGAGAGGCTGCACGAGCGTGAACAGCGCGACCTTATTATCATCAGTTCATTATATATTATCCACTATCGATCGCCACTTACACTAAATAAATGCACAAACATTTTTGCATTTTGGTGATTCACTAGTTATTTTTTGTTTTAATCAGGCTCTTGTCCGTCAGTCAAGTAAAATTATCTTTCACTTGTCCCTTCAAAACACCCACATGTCCCGGACAAGCGTTAATGTCGAGCCCTGCTTTGTATTCGTCGTAAAGATCTTTGTGGTGCCGTTTTAAGTGATCAGACAAATTGGTGGTGTTTTCTTGTTTAGTGGCCACAAGACACTCCATGCAAAGTACCTCTTTTTGTTCAACATCCTCCTTTATGTAGCCAAAATAGCCCCAAAAAGATGATTTCTGGTACGAACCTTTTTCCCCCCCTTCTTTCCTCTTTCCTTTTCGTCGCGCATTTTAGCAGTGAATGTTTGGCCGTGAGCGGTAAGCAGCGGCACAGCGAACCAATCACTGTGCAGGCATGAGGAACGTGCATGTCACTCCAGCAACAAACTCGTGTGTGCTTCCTTAATACACCATGGGCTACTACCATAGACCATAAAAAATACTACTACCCTTCACATCGCATGTTCCGGCAATGCGACTATCGCACACGCACACATCGCGATGTCGATGTTAAAACAGAATATCGTTCAGCCCTAGTTTACATTTTCAAACATTTATTTAGCCATCAATTGTAGTAATCCATTCCAGTGAGATGTGTGTATGCAGGAGTCTGACAACATCTGATTGATCCACACGGAGATCTGATCTCACCATCATCGAGTCCGTCTGGGATTACATGAAGAAACTCAGACAAAATCCACAAGAACTGAGACAACATCTCTGAGACGCTTGAAGAAACCCTCCTGCAAAGCTCCCTGATAAACTATGAACAAGTGTATCAGGACAAAAGCTGTTTAAAACGCAAAGGGTGCTCACACCAAACACTAATTGGATTTAGTTATTAGGAGTTCCTTGATAAAAATCTAAATCTATTTATGACATTTGTGGTGTGACAGGCAGCGGGGCGAGGGACCACGAGAGCGGGCCGGTGATTAATGTTGACGAGTGCCAGCTGCGTGGCACACCGGTCTCGTCTCGCGGCCATGTGACGGGAGCATAAAAGGAGGAGCAAGGGCTGCGGAAGACGAGAGGACCAGGTCTGGAGTTTTTTTTTTTTTTTTTTTTTTTTACGTTCAAACACTTTTTATTCAAAATAAATAAACAAAACGAAAGTAAAACCGCGGGCAGCCCCTCACGGACGACTGCCCGCAAATACACAAAATAAAACGTGGGCAGCCCCTCACGGACGACTGCCCACACACACATAAACAAAACTAAACATAAAGTCCAGGCCTGGTCCTCTCTCGTCTTCCGCAGCCCTTGCTCCTCCTTTTATGCTCCCGTCACATGGCCGCGAGACGAGACCGGTGTGCCACGCAGCTGGCACTCGTCAACATTAATCACCGGCCCGCTCTCGCGGTCCCTCGCCCCGCTGCCTGTCACACCACAACATTATTTTTGAAAGCATTCTCACTTTACAGCATTTTAAAACAAGTGTCTAAAACTGTTGACAGTACTGGAGCTTTGCAGGAGGGTTTCTTCAAGCGTCTCAGAGATGTTGTCTCAGTTCTTGTGGATTTTGTCTGAGTTTCTTCATGTAATCCCAGACGGACTCGATGATGGTGAGATCAGATCTCCATGTGTTTAAACAGATGTTGTCAGACTCCTGCATACACAAATCTCACTGGAATGGATTACTACAATTAATGGCTAAATAAATGTTTGAAAATGTAAACTGATATTACCTACTGACACACTATTGCAAAATATATAAATAAATGGCTTAAAAACATTTTTGGGGGGTGAAAATACTAACGTGCCTAAAACTTTTGCACAGTAGTGTATATAATTTTGATTCCACATTTTTTTTCATTTAGGTTTCATAGGGCTCTACAACCATCTTAATGTACACACAGCAAAAAATGTTTTTCTTACTTAGTGTTTTTGTCTTGTTTCTAGTCCAAACATCTAAAAATTCTTAAAACAGGAAGTATTTACTAGACAAGCAAAAGTAATTGTCTTGTTTTGGGAAAAAATAACTCAAAATGAAGAGAGTTTTTGCTTAAAATATGCTAATAATCTAACAAGATTATTTTACTTACCCTACTGGCATATTAGTTTGCATATCTTAAGCAAAAACTCTCTTCATTTTGAGTTATTTTTTCCCAAAACAAGACAATTACTTTTGCTTGTCTAGTAAATACTTCCTGTTTTAAGAATTTTAAAAGACAAAAATACTAAGTAAGAAAAGCATTTTTTGCAGAGGATGATAAGCATAGGGATATCCATCCTATCATTCTCCTGCAATGTCTTGCCATGGTGATTAAAAAACATTATCCCCTGTTCTGTCATACTTTAGGAAATCTACCCAGGGCAGTTCCAGCCGTCTCCGTGTCACAGGTTTATATCAATGCTCGATAAGAAGGGGCGGTTACTGAGGAACTACACCCAGAACATTGACACACTGGAGCAGGCCGCTGGAATACAGAAGATCATTCAGTGTCACGGTATACATCTGCTGGCATAATTCATTATTCTGTCGTTATCTAGACTATGTATTTATCTTTTGTCTTTTACTGTTCGTTTCAGGTTCTTTTGCGACTGCTTCCTGTCTTGTCTGTAAACATAAGGTTGACTGCGAGGCTGTAAGGGAGGATATATTCAACCAGGTACGTTTGAGTGTCTAAATTTAAAGTGTCCTGATGTTTTTTGGCATCTCCTACAACAGAGTTTACTCGCATCCAAGGCCAAAAAACATTTAATTCTCTCATAATATCCACTGCTAGCCTGGATGCCAGCCGAACTTAGCCCCGCCCATAACATTTTTAGGTCGGGCAGTTCGGTCTGGACTCGCTCCATAGAGGAGTAATTATCCCCGAACAGAAACTGTTCGGACCAATGAGATCATCAGGGCGGGCTTTAGACGACGACGGACAGATGATCAACAATAACGTAATCATCACGTCATCAAAGGGGCTTGGTTTTTTTACAACACCGGCAAAGCGCGTGCAGACAGGGTTGCCAAATTTTTACAAAAAACCCCGCCAACTACTAGCCCTAAACAACAGCTCTTTGGGGGGGTTCTTTGGGGAAAAAATGGCGTTTGGGGGGTAAAATGTGATTTTTGGCAAGGTTGCCTGCTAAAATTATATCACATAATAGTCGCTTCAACCCGACGACATAGAAAACAATCCGCGGAAAAAATGCGGACTTGGCAACACAGTGCAGTTGAGCTCTGTTGACATTTGACAATGTGTCGCTTCGTTGGTCTGATTGGTTGTAGATCTATCCAATTGAGGTCTTTCCTGGTTTGTTTGAAACACGCCCCATAATCACAGCCCAATGGAGCATCAGACTCATATTCTGACTAGAGCTGAGTATGAACACGTCAGGCTAATCCACTGCTAAATCAGTTCTCAAATGTTGCGTCCCAATTCGCCTACTTATACTACGTCCTAAAAGAATGTACTCTTTTTGTGAGGAAAAAGTACATACTTTTGAGTGTGTAGCAGAAAAGTATGCAACATACTACTTCGTCGTCTTTAATGGACTCTGTCGCTTAGTTACGAGCATCTCGTCACCGTTTAACTGCCCTGTCAATCATCACACAGTTAAAATTCCCCACATTTAGTTTAATCTCCTACCGTATCGGAGAGAAATGAAGCCGCTCGTTGATCTGCCATGTGTGTGTCTTTAATGCAGAGACTCTCATGTGTTTGCAGTTTAAATATAATGATGCATTAAAAAGTTAACGGCCAAACGTTCTTTACAAAAGTTTGCAATGCTGCTGCGGATGAAATATAATGTGGAAAACACTGAATAAATATCTTTTCGTCAGGTTAAATACTGATAAATGATCACTCAAACCTTTATCTAAACCTCTCTACTTAGCTGTCTGACTCGCACATCCGTCATGTTTGTAGTTTTTTAACACTTTTTTTTTTTTTAATCCACGTTTGTAGTTCTAATCAAATCCTCGTCCAACTCGCAATGGGTTGTGGGTAATATCAGCTGTTAGAGTGTGCATCGATCCGCACTTCGAATTCTGACCGGAAATATTAGACCATCCAGGTATCTTTGAAATACTCTTTTCAGTATACTACGATTTGGGACATACTAATTCTATTTTCGAATACTAATTAGTATGGATAGTATGCGAATTGGGATGCAGGGAAAGAGTCTGAAAACGGTTAATTAGAAGATTCAGTCTCTCTAAACCCCGCCTTTCTGAGAGCTGCTCTGCTCTGATTGGCCAGACGGCCCAGTCGTTTGTGATTGGTCAACCGGTTGCATGTAGGAAACCAAACACTCATTAGCATACGACCCTCTACAATGCAAGTAAATCCATGGCATATGTGACTAAATCTTCACTATGGGTAGCAAATATGCATTCATCACACATTGTTACCAAGTTTAGATACTGACCACTGCAGACCGGGAACAGCCCACAAGAGCTGCAGTTTTGGAGATGCTCTGACCCAGTCGTCTAGCCGTCACAATCTGGCCCTTGTCAAACTCACTCAAATCCTTATGCTTGCCCATTTTTCCTGCTTCTAACACATCAACTTTGAGGACTAAATGTTCACTTGCTGCCTAATATATCCCACCCACTAACAGGAGCCGCGATGAAGAGATCATCAGTGTTATTCACTTCACCTAAATTTATTATATATATATATATATATATATATATATATATACAGTCTTGTTCAAAATAATAGCAGTACAATGTGACTAACCAGAATAATCAAGGTTTTTAGTATATTTTTTATTGCTACGTGGCAAACAAGTTACCAGTAGGTTCAGTAGATTCTCAGAAAACAAACAAGACCCAGCATTCATGATATGCACGCTCTTAAGGCTGTGCAATTGGGCAATTAGTTGAAAGGGGTGTGTTCAAAAAAATAGCAGTGTCTACCTTTGACTGTACAAACTCAAAACTATTTTGTACAAACATTTTTTTTTCTGGGATTTATCAATCCTGTGAATCACTAAACTAATAATTAGTTGTATGACCACAGTTTTTTTAAAACTGCTTGACATCTGTGTGGCATGGAGTCAACCAACTTGTGGCACCTCTCAGCTGTTATTCCACTCCATGATTCTTTAACAACATTCCACAATTCATTCACATTTCTTGGTTTTGCTTCAGAAACAGCATTTTTGATATCACCCCACAAGTTTTCAATTGGATTAAGGTCTGGAGATTGGGCTGGCCACTCCATAACATTAATTTTGTTGGTTTGGAACCAAGACTTTGCCCGTTTACTAGTGTGTTTTGGGTCATTGTCTTGTTGAAACAACCGTTTCAAGGGCATGTCCTCTTCAGCATAGGGCAACATGACCTCTTCAAGTATTTTAACATATGCAAACTGATCCATGATCCCTGGTATGCGATAAATAGGCCCAACACCATAGTAGGAGAAACATGCCCATATCATGATGCTTGCACCTCCATGCTTCACTGTCTTCACTGTGTACTGTGGCTTGAATTCAGAGTTTGGGGGTCGTCTCACAAACTGCCTGTGGCCCTTGGACCCAAAAAGAACAATTTTACTCTCATCAGTCCACAAAATGTTCCTCCATTTCTCTTTAGGCCAGTTGATGTGTTCTTTGGCAAATTGTAACCTCTTCTGCACATGCCTTTTTTTTAACAGAGGGACTTTGCGGGGGATTCTTGAAAATAGATTAGCTTCACACAGACGTCTTCTAACTGTCACAGTACTTACAGGTAACTCCAGACTGTCTTTGATCATCCTGGAGGTGATCATTGGCTGAGCCTTTGCCATTCTGGTTATTCTTCTATCCATTTTGATGGTTGTCTTCCGTTTTCTTCCACGTCTCTCTGGTTTTGCTCTCCATTTTAAGGCATTGGAGATCATTTTAGCTGAACAGCCTATCATTTTTTGCACCTCTTTATAGGTTTTCCCCTCTCTAATCAACTTTTTAATCAAAGTACGCTGTTCTTCTGAACAATGTATTGAACGACCCATTTCCTCAGCTTTCAAATGCATGTTCAACAAGTGTTGGCTTCATCCTTAAATAGGGGCCACCTGATTCACACCTGTTTCTTCACAAAATTGATGACCTCAGTGATTGAATGCCACACTGCTATTTTTTTGAACACACCCCTTTCAACTAATTCAACTAATTGCCCAATTGCACAGCCTTAAGAGCGTGCATATCATGAATGCTGGGTCTCATTTGTTTTCTGAGAATCTACTGAACCTACTGGTAACTTGTTTGCCACGTAGCAACAAAAAATATACTAAAAACCTTGATTATTCTGGTTAGTCACATTGTACTGCTATTATTTTGAACAAGACTGTATAATATTAAAAAGAGAGTAAGTCTAGCGAATACACTAAAACATTTACTAGCCAATGGTGATCTGAATTTCAGCTCTTTCTGAGTACTTGATACACAGTGATCCGAACAGTAACAAAGTCGTCGTTTTTTTCTGTATCAACTTCATCTTTTTGAAGTGCATGAATAGTGGATTCGCAAATCGCAACGCTGAAAAAATAGACAAGAACAACACGAACCTAAACTATTCCAGTCTCAGCTACAACTTGCAGTGTTTGAGGGCGGGGCAAAGCAGACATCGTTCACGGGCAACCAATGAAAACGATAGGCTGGCATTATGCACATTTGTTTAACTAGGAATGTAACCGGAAGTGTGACTGGAATTACTGACGACTGGTTTCAGCAGTTAAAGGGTTACTTCACCGCTTTTTCATATTAAACTGTTATTCCCTTAACTAAAACGAGTTGATACATCCCTCTCTCGTCTCAGTGCGTTCACTTAATCACTCTGACGCGCGGTGATGATCTGATAGCATTTAGCTTAGCCCACTAAGCCCAGTTCATTCACTATGGTACCAAACAGAGATCAAGTTAGAAGTACCAAACACCTCCACGTTTCCCCTATTTAAATACAGTTACACGAATAGTTGAACGATCAAGGATGGTGACAAAATAAAACATGGTAGTTCTCTAATCGGATTAAAAAGGAGAACTATAATGTATGGCGGATTAGCACTTCTGAGAGTACTTCGGCTCGGCGCAGTAAAAAGTCCCGGCCGAAACATCTTTCCTCACATCTCCCCCTCACTCTCTCATTTCTGTCAATAGGAAGATGTGAGGGAAGATGTTTCGGCCGGGACTTTTTACTTCGCCGAGCAAAAACATGCCTTTTAAAGTTTTAATATTAATTCTACTATTGTATTATGTATAATTGTTCCACAGTCTATACACCGTATTTAGTTCAATAACATGTGAAGTAACTGTAATTAAATTACACAAAAACTAAGAGTAATCCCTTACTTTAATTTTTCAAGGGAAAGTAATTAAATTACAGTAACTAATTACTTAGTAACTAGTTACACCCAACACTGCTTTCAAGTGTGTCTCAAACTTTGGAGCCTTTTTACATTGGACGTATTTTACATCAACTGTAAACTGTGTTTTTTCTGTGTCAGGTTGTTCCTCACTGTCCGAGGTGTCCGTCGGATGTCCCGTACGCCATCATGAAACCAGACATCGTCTTCTTTGGCGAGAACCTTCCAGAGTTTTTCCACAGAGCCATGAAGCAGGATAAAGACGAGGTGGACCTTCTCATTGTGATCGGCTCCTCGCTGAAAGTGCGGCCAGTGGCTCTTATACCCAGTACGTTCCATCTCTTGCTTTTTTTCTTTGATTTTCTGTGTCTGCAATAATTTGGGTTCCATTCAAAAGTGAAAAATAAAAGCTTTTTTGGAGGTTTTCTGTTCATATAGCATAGTATTACCATGATTTTATCTTTAATAAAGTCAAGTCAACTATATTTATATAGCGCTTTTTACAATGCCGATTGTTTCAAAGCAGCTTCACAGTGTTAAACAGGACAATACTGCAACAGAATTTGATTTGGCTGTACAGTCGTTCTGGAGAAAACTGTGATGTCATCAGCTCATTTCAATTTATCATATAGCGACAATGCAGGCAGATCTGTGATATAGTTGATGTAGTTAATTTAGTTTAGTAATTACATTTATTTGTATATTTAGTTGAAATTTTAGTGTCCCCAGCTGAGCAAGGCGACCAAAGGAACCAAAACCTTAAAATAAAAAAAAGGAAAAATAAACCTTTGGAGAAACCAGACTCAGTCGGGGTGCCAGTTCTCCTCTGGCCTATTAACACACCGTGTATGATTATTATTCTGGCAACCTTACAGCTCAAATCATATTAGATCGGAATATTCAACATTTCTTGGTATCACGCAAGAGATATGGTTTATTGAGGATGGGGCGTCGATTACACAAGAATATGAATATTTCAAAGATTGGAGTTATTGCGCTGGAGACGGGTTTATTGAGGATGACCTGCCAGTGAGGCAAATTCAGAAGAGACACCAATTGACACGGCTCAGCAGACACTCCAGGATGTGTTGGTCATGTCCAGACGCAGGTCCACCATCCGATCTGGAAATGTCCCGGATCCGGCTGACTGCAGTAAACCTCGGGATAAACAGAGAGACTAACATTAGCGTAGATGCCACTCTTTTTATGATGAACGAGTACATCAGGTGTTATGGGAAGTGTTCCCGTTTCCGGCTGACCTAGTTATTGCAGCCTAACTATCAGTCAATTGATTTGAATAATGAAAGTTAAAAATGTTCTATGTGTATGCCATAGTAAAGAGATGCGATTTTAGTCTAGATATAAACTGACAGAGTGTGTCTGCCTCCCGAGCAATGCTAGGAAGACTATTCCAGAGTTTAGGAGCTAAGTAGGAAAAGGATCGTCTGCATGCAGTTGATTTAGATATTCTAGGTATTATCAACTGGCCAGAGTTTTGAGACCGCAATAGACGTGATGGAGTATAATGTGTTATAATCAGTAGGCCTGTCACGATAACTAATTTTTGTTTTGCGATATATCGTCCCAGAAATAATTGTGATAAACGATATTATTGTCATTTTAAGACTATTTTATGCCACTGAATATACAATCCTAATATAACAGTATAATAATGCAGGTAGACCTACGCACTTTCAAATGACAACCTATTAATTCTTTAGATCATGGAAATTAAGGGTAAGAATTAGGGGTGTAACGATTCGTTTTAACAACGGTTCGATTCGTATCACGATTTGAGGTTGTTGATACGATTCAAGGACGACATTGGTTCATTTAGAACGATACGATCCGAAGCTATTCAGTGACTTGAAATCGATTCAGTAACTTTTTAGGCAAAAATTGTAATCAGTGTGACTGAAATAAATACGTGCAGGTGAGGTTTCCTAGATTCCTGTTGTTTCTTTTAAGGGTATCAGGTATCAATTAATTATGGATATAAAACAAGTAAACAATTAATGGCAAATGTGTTCACATTTTATTTGAATAAAGTGCAACTAACAGTTTAGGTTGAATTAACAGGAAGTTAACCTTTTCTGCTCTCATTTTCAATAAAACTACAGTAAGTGCAACTAACATACTATTACTGCCACTTCTGCTCGTTTTCAAAATAAAACAATTACAATATTAATATCAAAAATAAAGTGAAACTAACATCTCTTCAGATTTAATTAACAGTAGGTTTACCTGCTACTTTTGCTGTTGTTTTTTCAACATAAAAATAATACGAATATTAAGTTTAAAAATAAAGAGCAACCAACATCTCTTCAGGTTGAATAAGCAGTTGCTAAACCTGCTACTACTACAAACATCGAGCGACTTTAAGAACATCTCCGTCTTTTCTAAAGCCAAAGTGTTCGCACACACTGGACCGCTATGGTGGCTTGATCATTTCTCGCTCGTTGGCTTCTGTTCTATCATCCGCTGTCATGACAAATCCAGTCCGCGATATGTTTTGTTTTCTTTGCGCTGGTGCTGGCACCCGATGGCTGACGTCACATATAGGCAGACTGAGTAACGTTTAACGCCTTTATCATTGAAAGTGCTAAGAAAAAACATCTATATAAAGTCTGACGTGCTTAAATCAAATGCGTTATTTCCTATTATCGATACAATCGATTGATTACCTTTTAAAGCGATATTAGATCGATATATGTCGTCCGGAAGGCCAACTTACCGAGCACAGATTGATGTAGTTGGATCATAGGATTATAAATCGATACATCGATGTAGTAGATAAATTGTTTCACCCCTAGTAAAAATATATTATCCTAAATAAAAAAAATTGAATGAATAGTAAATAAACATTTTACCTTATGAAGCGGCTTTGACCCTCCTTTATTCTGCGGGGACATTTATTTGTTCACCGGAACCCATTTGGGCTTATTCTTCCAAACTGGAAAACACGTACGCCTCAAATGGCGCCTGTTTTTCACCTGTTGATAACCGCCTGCACACACACGTTCACCTCCGTCACGGAAAACATACATGACAGCACCAACAAAGTAAAATGGTGACATTCATTATCATGTAAACAAACACAAGGGGCGGTATATTGCATCACAAAGAAATATTAAGGTCAAGCTCATATATTGTGCGAGATATTGATATACTGATTATTCCGACAGGCCTAATAATGAGTATTAGCCTGACAAGCCAGACCCACATCAAGAGGTTTGGTCTGGAAACTCACCATTGACGGCTCAATCCGAGGGGCGGATAAACGGCTGTCTGTCAAACTCCCTCTGCACGCGATAGGATAGCGCTAAAAACAACCAGAGCAGCGAAGGTGAAGCGGAGCTCGTTGATTAAACTTTTGCCGTATCTGGTCGGCAAAACTCAGAACACATCTTCCCTTTTTAAGAATGACTTCAGTGCCGTTCTTTGTTCTTTTCTCAGAGAAAAGCTTAACTCAAGTCTTCCAGAGTCGCGGTCAAAGCTGATTCGAAAGACCGCCGTTCGCCAGTTTCTGTGTTTACTAGACAACAGAAGCACGCAAACGCAACTCGGCTGTCATTATATTAAGCCCCGCCCACCGACTCTATACACGATGTGATTGGCCCGACCAGAGTTTGGTTTTTCCAGCTCAGAAGGGTATTGAGAGTTACCAGACGACATTCGCGGCAGATTAGATTTGCTGCTGCTAGGGTGCATCTAGATTTCTAGGCTAAATGAGTATATAAGTGACATGAGGTTTGTTTTCTCTCTCTCTGCAGGCTCTATACCTCATGACGTGCCTCAAGTCCTGATAAACCGCGAGCCGCTGCCTCACCTGAACTTCGACGTGGAGCTGCTTGGAGACTGTGACGTTATCGTGAATGAACTTTGCCATCGCCTGGGTGGCGACTTTGAGAATCTGTGCTACGACTCGTCACGTCTCAGCGAAATCACAGAGAAACCTGCCGCCCCGTCTGCTGAGAGCACGGACCCCGCTCCGGCCCTCACACACACGTCAGATCTCGCTCCGGCCCTCACACACACGTCAGATCTCGCTCCGGCCCTCACACAAATGTCAGATCTCGCTCCGGCCCTCACACACACGTCATCAGATCTCGCTCCGGCCCTCACACACACGTCAGATCTCGCTCCGACCCTCACACAAATGTCAGATCTCGCTCCGGCCCTCACACACACGTCATCAGATCTCGCTCCGGCCCTCACACACACGTCAGATCTCGCTCCGACCCTCACACACACGTCAGAGGACGTGCGAATCACTGATGCTCAGAATTCTCCCAAACGGGAGGAGGAGGAGAGGGCGCCTTCTCCAGCAGGCAGTCGAACAAGCCCTCGTCCAGAGCCGTTACCGGAAACTAAGACGGACGAGTTGGACTCAAAAGAGTGTTCCCCGAGTCCCTGTAGGACCGCAGCAGAAGCACCGGACGCTGCGGACGACACACGCTGCAGTAAGGACGAGGAGACACCCGATCGGCACCGTGTTGATATGAGGCGGCGCCGCTGGAGGAGCCGATTCTGTCAGAGTCCAATCAGCAAAAGACTCGGAGGTAAAATCTTTTTTTCTTTTTTTGTGTAAGTTTAGTGGTGCATATGGAAGCCCATTTCCACCACTAAATAAAAAAATAAAGACTAATTGTTTTTGACTTTACCGCACAATTCTGACTTTCTTTCTCACAATTGCGAGTTATAAAGTCAGAATTGTGACTAACTCACGCAGTTGCGACTATATCTAAGAATTCTGTCTAATAACTCGCAATTGTGAGAGAAAAAGTCGCAATTACACTTTTTATTTTTTATTTAGTGGCGGAAACGGGCTTTCATAGGTGCTAATTACAAAAAAGTCTTTAAAACATTTTATCAAAAATTAATAATCTAATTTTGATTTACTTTACAATTTTACCTCTTAGAGATTTTATTATAAATGTTACATTTTTGTATTTATATTATGTTATGCTTTTTATTATAAACATTGTTTTTAAATTATTTTATTTGTATTCATTGTATTAATATAATTGTATTATTACAGTATATTTTAAATGTATGTATTACTTAGATATCATTGTTTATATTATAAATGTTAATTATTACATTATTTTTGTATTTATTACATTATATTGCTTTTATTATTATTATTATTATTATATTTTTTATTTGTTTATACAGAAATGGATCGATGGATTTTTTATTATATTATTTGTATTATATATCATCCATATAGCCATGCATCCATTTCCATCCATATATCCATATCCATCCATATATCCATCCATATATCCATATCCATCCATATCCCTCCATATATCCATATCCATGCATATATCCATATCCATCCATCCATCCATATCCATCCATATATCTATATTCATCCATATCCATCCATATATCTATATTCATCCATATCCATCCATATTAATCCATATCCATCCATATATCTATAACCATCCATATCCATCCATATATCCATATATCCATATCCATCCATATCCATCTATATATCCATATCCATCCATATCCATCCATATATCCATATATCCATATCCATCCATATCCATCTATATATCCATATCCATCCATATTCATCCATATCCATCCATATATCCATATCATACATATATCCATCCATCCATCCATCCATATATCCATGCATCCATATATCCATATATCCATCCATCCATCCATCCATCCATATATCCATGCATCCATATATCCATATATCCATCCATATATCCATATATCCATATCCATCCATATATCCATCCATCCATATCCATCCATATATCCATGCATCCATATATCCATCCATCCATCCATCCATATATCCATATATCCATCCATATATCCATATATCCATATCCATCCATATATCCATCCATCCATATATCCATATCCATCCATATCCATCCATATATCCATGCATCCATATATCCATCCATCCATCCATCCATATATCCATATATCCATCCATATATCCATATCCATCCATATATCCATCCATCCATCCATCCATCCATATATCCATATATCCATCCATATATCCATATATCCATATCCATCCATATATCCATGCATCCATATCCATCCATATATCCATCCATCCATATATCCATATATCCATCCATATATCCATATCCATCCATATATCCATCCATCCATATATCCATATATCCATCCATACATCCATATATCCATCCATACATCCATATATCCATCCATACATCCATGTATCCATCCATACATCCATATATCCATCCATCCATATATCCATATATCCATCCATACATCCATATATCCATCCATCCATATATCCATATATCCATCCATCCATATATCCATATCCATCCATATATCCATGCATCCATATCCATCCATATATCCATATCCATCCATATCCATCCATATCCATCCATATATCCATATCCATATCCATCCATATATCCATATCCATCCATATATCCATATCCATCCATATCCATCCATATCCATCCATCATATATCATCTACGCATCCATATATCCATCCACTCATATGTCCATCCATCCATATATCCATGCATCATCATATAATCATCCAGCCATCCATATAACTATCATCCATCCATCTCGTTTGGCTTGAGCGCTCTATTAAAAAATAATTTGTCTAATATAAAGTAACATTTCATCTAAAATGTGCTTAAGATATGCATTATTTTTGTAAAGTTTCGTGTTTTTAAACGCTCATTGTGTCCATGATGTAATTGGCTCTGCTTCTGTTTTGCAGCCTCTCAGTATTTATTTCAATTGCCGAACCGCTACATTTTCCACGGGGCCGAGGTTTACTCCAGTTCAGAAGACGAGACGTCCAGTTCCTGCGGCAGCGACAGTGACGGCTCTCGCTGCAGCGCGGACGCTTACGACAACGAGGACAGCGACGCGGAGGAAGACGCAGAGACAGTGCAAGACAGTGAACACACACGCCTTCAAACAGACTGCACAGCAGACACACACCACCTCTAAAACCGGCACCAGCTGCGCTTCATGTGCTCGCATCTATTTTTATATATTTTTGTATTTCCCTCCCTCCTGTTATGTCTTCTAACGCATGCAACATCTCTCTCGTTTGGCTTATAAACCTTTCTTTTGTTTGTATTTTTGCATTTTTAGATGTAAAATACATGTTTGATTCCGGTGAATGTTTCTGCCTGAGTTGACCTTGCTATGTAATTGCTTGGGATAAAAAAAGGGAATGATTTTCAAACCAAAGATCACTTTTTCTGTATAGTTTGCCTTTTGTCACTGAATATACAAGTTCCTTGTTGGATCTGGTCACTGTTCATGTCCAGCACACATTTGCCAGCTGTGGTCCGTCTACTGTTGAAGACTTTTATACCCAGTGAAGTTTGATGGGCATCAAACACGTTTGCCATTAGTTTTCAGTTCTTAAACATAGAGAAATAAATTATTTACATGCTTTCACACTCTTGTAATTCCTCTCCTTAAGCACTTAATCAGTTTTGGTTAGACATGTTTATGGATTAAAGTGCCATTGTTGCTCTCGTTAAACTGGGCATTAAGATCTTTATGAAGTAGTTATAATACCAGCGTGATTCCTTCATGCAGTTTTGTTGTATTTTTGTATTCTCACTTCTTTAATGTTAAAAAAAAAGACTTTTCATGTCTCAAATTTTGTTTACGTAAATGCAGATTGGCAATTCTGCAAAAAGCTAAATTGTCACCAAATTTGTTCAGACAATACAGACTTCACAAATGTAGCATTTTTGACAGTTTCTACTCACCCGCCTGCGAAACACTGTAATAAATACTGCGAAATACTGTAAATGATGCATGTAAGTTTCTAATTAAGAATAGTAGAGTATTTTGCTTGGTAATAAAATATTGAAATAATCTGCAGGATGATAAATTGCCGGCGTGTTTAAGTAGCCTGACTTAACCATAGTTGCATGTGCACTTATTTTACATTTACCGTAGTAAAACGGCACATATTTATGCATGTTATCTCTATGTAGCCTCTTTTAATGCACATTGCTGTTAAGGTTTCAAGGTAAAGATATAATGTGCAGCTAAAAGTCTAAACTTTATTTTTATATGGATGGATGATGGATGAATATATGATTGGATGGATTGATATACGGATGGATGGATGGATGGTTATATGGATGATCGAGGGTGAATATAAAAATGGATGGATGGATTGATAGATGATGGATGGGTGGGTGGTTATATGGATGGATGATGGTGAATATATGAATTGATGGGTGGATGGATGGCTAGATTGATAGAGGATGGATGGGTCAAGGTATCTTTATTAGTATTAGTCTATCTCTATTAGTTTATTAGTAATTTGTTGCACAGACAGGAGATTATGCAATCCATCCTTAAGACAATTCATAAAACATTATACATACAATAATATATAAAAAGGTCATGACAATGTGCTTCTACACACTCCCTCGACATCCACCTTGGATATAAAATAACCATGCATGTCATCTACTGTTTTCATTTAATTATTCTATAGCTGCAGGTACAAAAGTGTTCCTATATCGTCTAGTTCTCCACATAGGGGCCACAAACCGACATCCAGAGGGGAGGAGCTGGAGCCGGAACTCATAATGTAAAGGGTGCGAACAATCTTGAATTATAAACCTTGCCTTACACAGTAAATAGTTGGAGTAGAGATCTGCTAAGTTACATTGTGGTTCTCCAACAATTTGATTCAAAGAATTTTTGTTCTTCAAAGACAAATGACCAAATCACGTCACAAGGGAGAATGAAGGGATTGATTAAATGAAGGCCCGATGGCCCAATGGGTGGTTATATGGATGGATAGATTGATAGATGATGGATGGATTGATAGATGGATGAATGGTTATATGGATGGATGCTGGATGAGTGGGTGGATGGATTGATAGATGATGAATGGATGGATAGATGGTGGATGGATTGATAGATGGATGAATGGTTAAATGGATGGATGGATTGATAGATGATGGATGTATATATGAATGGATGATAGATGATGGATGAATAGACGAATGGGTGGATGGTTATATATATATATATATATATATATATCCTTATATTTAAAAAAAAGTTTATAATATAACCACCTAAGTTTGAGAATGAAGGTATAACAAATCAGGTTTTAATATTTATTAAATAAAATTCCTTTTAAAAGTTAGAAGAATGTTAGTAGAAAGGACAAGACGTCAAATGTTTGCTTTGAAGGATAGCAAGAAATATTTACAGTGGTATGCTACCACATCAAGTTATGTTTTCTTAAATTTCAATTTTTTCTATCGCCTGAGGACTCTTATTTTGACATGTGGACTGTTGTTTTGACACGTTCGCTGTCAGAAAAAAAGTTAGAAAACAAGATGTCAAATGGTTATGTTTGAAGGATAGACATTTCTACTGTGGTATTATGCTTATTTGTTTTTAATAATTTATGTATATTATTTTTTTTATATATAAAAACAAATGTTTACTTTTTCTTTCGACGACCGCGGACTCTTATTTTGACACGTCCGCCGTTAAACGGAAGTCCGTGTCGCATCTCGCGCATGATCTCGCTACAGATTGAAAACAAAATAAACAGGAGTGGAGTCGCGAACATGCGTCGATCATCGATCAGCTGAAGACGGTCCGGACTGACATGGGCCTGTAGAGTTGTGTCAGTGATGGAGGAGATGGAGGAGGAGCCGCTGGACAGGATTGAGGATGATAATCATAACTGTGGCGCTGCGGGTGTGTGTGAGAGTGTGTGTTCACCTGCGCAGGTGTGTGTGGATTATGACTCCAGTAGCGAGTCCGACAGTTCGGCCACATCCGCGTCCAACGGTGCCGCGCTGCTGCTCAACTCCTCGAGCTCCAAGTTCCGTGAGTTACAGCTCTGAACACCCGCAAAAGAGTGTTTATGTGTGTGTGTGTGTGTGTCAAGTGTGTCAGGTGTGTGTGTGTCAGGTGTGTGTGTGTGTGTGTGTGTGTGTGTGTGTGTGTGTGTGTGTTATTTTTCAACCAAAAAAAAGAGAGAAAGATTTATATAGTTTTGAATAATAACACACAATATATGTAACATTATGTTCATCAAAGAATTCAAAATATCAATTCAAACCTATTAAATGTTGTTATATCAAATAAACACAATACAAATGTATTCAAATATGTTTTATATAATATTTTTATATATATAATAGTATACACTTATATATATACACACACATATATAATGTATCGTTTTTATTAACATATTTTAAATACATTTTTATTTATTTAAATTTTTACAAAAACCTACATTGCAAATTTACAAATTTTCTACATTTAAAATTTAACAATATTAATAAAGTTAATAAACAGTTTATAAAGTTATTTTTATGAACTTTTTTTTTATTTAGATGTTTTTTCCCTAAAAACAATGCAAATTAATTAAAAAGTCTTAATAAAATAAAAATTATTTAAAAGTTATGTTACTAAAATATAGTTTTTAATTATTTAGGCTATACGTGTATTATTTTGCTGTTTTTATCTGAAAATCATAAATTACTTTCTATAAAATAAAAATATAAACAAATATTATTTTTTATTAATTTTACTTAATTTTCTATTTTATTAATAATTTGTATAAGTTTGTTTTATATATAAATAAATTATAATCAAGTTATACAAAAATGAAGAAATTATGTTTTAATAAGACGTTTTTATTAACATATTTTATTTTGAAGCGATTCAAAAACCATCACAGCGAACATCTGAAGTGTCTCAACTGAAGGAAATAATGCATTATTTATCAGCTGTAATATATCGGCCAAATGTTCTTATCGGGCCGATGGCGATAACATTATAAATGAATCATATATGGGCTGGTATATGTGCTTCACTACCGAAAACATAGCCTTACATGCACCTTGTGATAATACCGTTGCACTGAATCCAGTGATATTTACCAGCATGGTACTGCCAAAATACTGAGGTAGAGAAGAGTAGTTTATTCCAAGCCTCATCGTGTGTGAGTTTGACTCTGATGTTCATGTGTCTAGTGTTGAACGCAATGACAGCAGAAGAGTACAGGACGCTTTACTGGCCAAAACTAGAGCGAGCCATTGAGCATCTGCTCACTCAGAGCCCAGTGGACCACATCTCCATCTCATACGAGCAGATCTACAGGTCAGTGTTCCTCCAGTAAAGAGATAGTTCACCTTAAAATAAGAATGTGATGTTTATCTGCTGACCCCCAGTGTATCCAACATGTAGGTGTGTTTGTTTCTTCAGGAGAACACAAATGAAGATTTTTAACTCAACCGTTGCTGTGTGTCGGTCATATAATGATGTGAATGGGTAACAATTATATGAAAAAACATGCTTAGACAACATGCACAAAGAGCCCTGTGGTTCATGACGACACACTGATGTCTTAAGACACAAAACGGTCAGTTTGTGTGAGAAATCGACCCGTATTTATATCATTTTTTACCTCAAATGCAACTCTATATCCAACAGCCTGGAACGCGCGTCACTTCTGTTAAAGCTGCTGTCCCTAATTATTTTTCTGTTCAAGATTTACAAAAATTATATAATGAGAATGTACAGCATGAACCCATTTTCCAAACCGTGTTTTTGTCTTGCCCTGAATCATTATGGTACACTTATACCATGGTCTGTTTTAATACTCGATAATAGTTCCAGTCAGTTTGATTACAGTTCGAAATTAATCCGCCACTATAAACACTGGTAAACCTAGGAAACAGTTACGCTTGCAAACAGAGTGACAGTGGCAGCTGGCAGTATCAGCCACAGATATACATATCTATGGCAACATTAAGTGACATGAGACATGACGTGACACACAGAAGCCACTGGCACATATGTCACTATGCGCAGGTATGTATACGTATACCTATCTATAACTATGCGCGTATTGGCACATCCGTGGCACATGCGGTCTTCATTGTCATGTCACTGACATTATAGCGACACACACTGACATGACACCTGCATGACACGAGTTGCGGAACATGTCGCCGTGTGTGCAAAAAGTTACGGACTGCAGCTTTAAGGTCAATAATACATGATCTGGATATACCCGATATACGAGCCAGAGCGTGAATAATGATGTTTTATGTTTGTAATTCTTTGTGCATGTTGTCTAAGCATGTTTTTTTTTACTCTCATAGAGTTGTTACCCATTCACATCATTATATGACCTACACACAAACAAACAACGGTTGAGTTAAAAATCTTCATGTGTGTGTAATGAAGAAACAAACACACCTACATGTTGGGTGCAGTGGGGGTCAGCAGATAAACATCACACTCTCATTTTTGGGCGAACTATCCCTTTAAGGCAGCGAATCAGCCGAGCAGACTCAACATGCTTGTGTGTTTTCTCCTCCTCCAGTCACGTTTATAAGTGTGTGTGCCAACAACACTCAGAGCTGCTTTACCACGACCTGATGTGGAAGATCACGGCTCATCTGGAGCAGGTGTCGTCTGAGCTGCAGGTCAGTGTGTCCGCACGTCTAAACCATGAACTGTTTGGGATTTTTACATTTATATTAATGGCAAAATATGATTTTTAGATAAAAGAAGCAAAATAATACATGCATAAATATCTATTTATTTAATTATTTTTGAAGGTATTTTTTTTACTGACATTTAAATATTAAATAAAAGAAGCAAAATAATACATGCATAAATATGTTTTTCATTTTTATTACATTTAAAAAACATTTTATACATTGCAAAATGTGATTTTTAGATAAAAGAAGAAAAATAATGCATGCATAAATATTTTTTAAGTTAAATTTGATTGCATTTAAAATAAATGGTTATGCATGGCAAAATATGATTTTTCTGGTAAAAGAAGCATAAGCGTAGTTTATTCAGAGTATATTAGCAATTCAATTCAAAACTATTTTTATACTTGGCAAAAAATTATTTTTAGATAAAAGAAGTAAAATAATGGATGCATAAATCATTTTAAAAGTTATTTATTAATTACATTTTGAAATAAAATTTTTTTACATGGCTATTATAGATGGATGGATGGATGGATGGATGGATGGATGGATGGATGGATAGATAGAAAATATTATTGTTTTTATTTTTTTGAAAAGAAGAGAAATAATATTTAGCAAAAAAAGTATTTTTTTATTTACATTTAAAATAACACATTTTTATAAATAATAATAATAATAATAATAAATTTTATTTATAATGCACTTTATATTAAACAAAATCTCAAAGTGCTACAGAATTTAAAAACAAAAACAAAACAATCAACAACAATAAATAAATAAAACCGAAAAATAAAATAAAATAAATTAAACAAGTAGCAAGTCAATTAAAATGGCAAAATAGGATTTTCAGATTTTAAAAAATCATGAATGCATAAATTAAATAATATTTTAAGACATTTATTAATGCCTTAATTATACATTTGTTTATTTTATTAAGACTTATTTAATACATTTGTATTGTTTCTTTTTAGAAATAATAATAAAAACAAATAATACATGCTTAAAATAATTTGTGTACTCAAATTGTGTTTATAAAAATGGCTTTGTATAAACTTTATTAATTTTCAATTTTAATACATTTTATTTTTTTGTTAAATATCTTTAAAAACATATATTTCATTCATGATATGAATATTTTTCTGAATCTTAGTTTATTTGGAGTTTGTGTTAATCTGGAGTGCAGGGACTGACATGTCCAGTAGTAGATGAGAGGCTCCAGTCCCTCTGGTTAATAAAGGCTAATGCTGTTGCTGTGTCTCCTGAAGGCCAGTCCTCCAGAACATCTGATCGAGAACTTCAACCAGGCTCTGGCGCAGTACACCGCCGCCCTGCACTGCATCGTCCCCGTCTTCATCTACATGGTAAACACACTCCCTGCGTCCCAATTCGCATACTATCCATAATAAATAGTATTCAAAATAATAATTAGTATGTCCCAAATCGAAGTACAGATCAACGCACACTCTTAACGGCTGATATTACCCACAACCCATTGCGAGTTTGATGATGATTCGATTAGAACTACAAACGCGGATTTAAAAAGCGTTAAAAAACTACAAACATGACGGATGTGTGAGTCAGAGAGAGAGGTTTAGATAAAGGTTTGAGTGATCATTTATCAGTATTTAACCTGACTAAAGATATTTACTCAGTGTTTTCCACATTATATTTCACCTGCAGCAGCATTGTGAACTTTTTTAATGACACTTTTGGCCATTAACTTTTAAATGCATCATTATATTTAAACTGCAAACACATGAGGAGAGTCTGCATTAAAGACACACACATGGCAGATCAACGAGCGGCTTCATTTCTCTCCGTTACGGTAGGAAATTAAACTGAATGTGGAGGATTTTAACTGTTATGAATCTGACGATGATTGACAGGGCAGTTTAAAGGTGCACTATGCAACTTTTCGTCCACTGGAGGGCGCCAATTCTAAACGGTTCGCGAGTACTGGGACTTTTATTATGAGGGGATGGGACACAGTCGCCGGGCGCACACACTTCCGCTTTTTCCGGTCAGGTAAAACAGCTATTTTTATCATTTCAGATAATTTTATGAGATAACTTGGGCCATCCGTCCGCTCTCTTCCCTGAACTGAAATTAAGTAGTGGGCTGTACTTTCCTGCAACTTTATGTTGCCCGCATACCGCCTCCCATGGCCGAGACTGGTATTACGACACCTGTCGGGCCGGGGCTAGTAATGCTACTGCTAATTAAGATTGATATCTCTGCAGCACTATAACTTGACATTTTTTTAATGACATCCTCACCCTTATTTCTTCTCTTTCTTTTGATGCGTGTAGGTCATTTTTGGGATATTTTTACCTCAATTTTTACACATGGCACCTTTAAACTGTTATGGGATGCACGTAACTAAGCAACAGAGTCCGTTAAACATAACAAAGTAGTCCCAAAACTTGCATACTCTTCTGCTACACACTCAAAAAGTATGTGTACATACTTTTAGGACGTAGTATAAGTAGGCGAATTGGGACGCAGCAACTGTGTTTTCTCGAATCATTTGAATTCTGTAGTATTAACGTTATCTGCCTTTGAACTTTCTTAAAGAACAAGTTCTACATTGAGACCAAGCTGAACCGAGACCTGCGGGACGATCTCATGAAGCTGTTCTCCGATCATGTGGCAGAGAAACACGTCAGCACGTTACTGCGTGAGTCTTTATATTACTACACCACCATTTTCTGCAGTATAAAGAAGAAATGCCATTTTATCTCATTCTGATTGACGCTTTGCAAATAAGGTCAAAGCAGAAATGATTCGGACACGGATATAATGTTTCACTGGTGGGTTCAGGACACTATAATTCATGTCTATACGTGAGGAGAGCAATATGAAGTAAACTGTGTGGTATTATACCCAACGATTCTTCATACGTTACTACCTGTAAAACTGATAAACATTTGGGAGCAAAATGATTTCGATACTTTGAGCTGAGCTGAGCATGTTTTGCTGAAGTGATTTTACTTTAATTGCTAATTGTATTAGTGTATTGTAATGTGTGTGTGTGTGTGTGTGTGTGTGTGTGTGTGTGTGTGTGTGTGTGTGTGTGTGTGTGTGTGTGTGTATATATATGTGTGTGTATATGTATATATATATCAATCAATCAATCAATCAATCAACTTTATTTATATAGCGCTTTTACAATCACGATTGTGTCAAAGCAGCTTCACAGTGTCAAACAGGATAATATTGCGACAAAATTAGATTTGGCTGTACAGTCGTACTGGAGAAAACAGTGATGTTATCAGCTTATTTTAATTTATCATATAGCGACAATGTTGGCAGATCAGTATTATAGTTTATAGAATTAAATAAGACCTAATTCATAGATTTTATTTGTATAATAAGTTGAATAACTTTAATCATATTTTTAGTGTCCCCAACTGAGCAAGCCAAGCCAAAGGCGACAGTGGCAAGGAACCAAAACTCCATCAGGGCGTGATGGAGAAAAATAAACCTTGGGAGAAACCAGACTCAGTCGGGGTGCCAGTTCTCCTCTGGCCTATTAACACACCGTGTAAGATTATTACTCTGGCAACCTTACAGGTCGGAAATCATATTAGATCGGATTATTCAAAATTTTCAGGGTATCACGGAAGAGACAGATTTATTTAGGATGGGGCGTCAATTACACAAGAGTATGAATACATGAAAGATCGGAATTATTGCGCCGAAGACGGGTTTGAGCATGTCGTGCCAGTGAGGCAAATTCAGAGGAGACACCATTTGACACGGCTCAGCAGACACTCCAGGATGCGTTGGTCATGTCCAGGCAGGTCCACCATCCGATCCGGACAGGGCCCAGATCCGGGATAAACCTCGAGATAAACAGAGAGACTAACATTAGCGTAGATGCCACTCTTTTTATGATGTAACGAGTACATCAGGTGTTATGGGAAGTGTTCCCGGTTCCGGCTGACCTAGTTAATGCAGCCTAACAATCAGTCAATTGAATTGAATAATGAAAGTTAAAAATGTTCTATGTGTATGCCATAGTAAAGAGATGTGTTTTTAGTCTAGATTTAAACTGACAGAGTGTGTCTGCTTCCCGAACAATGCTAGGAAGACTATTCCACAATTTAGGAGCTAAATAGGAAAATGATCGACCGCCTGCAGTTGATTTAGATATTCTAGGTATTATCAACTGGCCAGAGTTTAGAGACCGCAATCGACGTGATGGGGTATAATGCGTTAAGAGCTCGCTTATGTACCGGGGAGCTAAACTATTTAGTGCTTTGTAAGTAATAAGCAAGATTTTAAAATGTATGCGATGTTTAATAGGGAGCCAGTGCAGTGTTGACAGAACTGGACTAATATGATCATACTTCCTGGTTCTAGTAAGAACTCTAGCTGCTGCATTTTGGACTAGCTGGAGTTTGTTTATTAAGCGAGCAGGGCAACCACCCAGTAGAGCATTACAATAATCTAGCCTTGAGCTCATGAACGCATGTACTAACTGTTCAGCATTTTGCATTGAAAGCATGTGCCGTAATTTAGATACATTTTTAAGATGATAGAATGCGGTTTTACAGATGCTAGAAACGTGGCTTTCAAATGAAAGATTGGTATCAAAGAGCACACCCAGGTTCCTCACTGACGACGAGGGCTTGACAGAGCAGTCATCAAGTGTTAGACAGTATTCTCGGTTACTACTTGTGGAGCTTTTCTGTCCAATAATTAAAAATTCAGTTTTATCTGAATTAAGTTGCAGAAAATTACTATTCATCCAATTTTTTATATCAGCTATGCATTCTGTTAATCTTGTGAATTGGTAGGTTTCGTCAGGGCGTGAGGAAATATAGAGCTGAGTATCGTCAGCATAACAATGAAAACTAACGCCATGCTTCTTAATGATATCTCCCAGTGGTAGCATATACAGGGTGAAAAGCAACGGTCCTAACACTGAGCCTTGCGGTACCCCATACTGAACTTGTGATCGGTGTGACATCTCTTCATTTACTGCTACAAACTGATAACGGTCAGATAAGTACGATTTAAACCATGCCAAAGCAGTTCCACTAACGCCAACATAATTTTCGATTCTATTCAGAAGAATATTGTGATCGATAGTATCAAATGCAGCGCTAAGATCGAGTAACACTAATAGAGAGATACAACCACGATCAGATGATAAGAGTAAATCATTTGTAACTCTAACTAGAGCAGTCTCAGTGCTATGATATGGTCTAAATCCTGACTGGAAATCCTCACATATACCATTTCTTTCTAAAAAAGAACATAATTGTGAAGACACGGCCTTTTCTAGTATTTTTGACAGAAAGGGTAGATTCGAGATTGGCCTGTAATTGACTAATTCATTAGGATCAAGTTGCGTTTTTTTAATAAGTGGTTTAATCATAGCCAACTTAAAAGTTTTCGGTACATATCCTAATGTCAAAGATGAATTAATGATATTAAGCAGAGGATCTATGACCTCTGGAAGTATCTCTTTTAATAGCCTAGTCGGTATAGGGTCAAGCATACATGTTGTTGATTTTGATGATTTTACAAGTTTAGCCAGTTCTTCTCCTCCTATAGCAGTGAATGAGTGTAATTTTTCCTCAGTGACACTACAGCGCTCTGTCTGAAGTGATACTGTAATAGACGGCTGCATGGTTATAATTTTATTCCTAATATTATCAATCTTACTAGTAAAGAAGTTCATAAAGTCATTACTGCTGTGTTGTTTACAAACATCAGAAGCTGAAGCTTTATTTTTTGATAATTTAGCCACTGTATCGAATAAATACTTAGGGTTGTGTTTGTTTTCTTCTAAAAGAGATGAGAAATAAGCAGATCTAGCAGTTTTTATGGCCTTTCTGTATGCAATCATGCTCTCTTTCCACAAATTGCGAAAAACCTCTAGTTTTGTTTTCTTCCAGCTGCGCTCCATTTTCCTGGCTGCTGTTTTAAGGGCCCGAGTGTGCTCGTTGTACCACGGCGTTGGATTATTTGCTTTAATCTTCTTTAAGCGCCGGGGAGCAACTATGTCTAAAGTGCTAGTAAGGAGAGAGTCAATAGTTTCGGTTGCAGCATCAAGTTCATCTTGGCTATCTGTAATGCTGAGGAGATGGAACTGATGAGGAAGATTATGTACAAAGCAATCTTTAGTCGCAGCGGTTATCGTCCTGCCATATTTGAAGCGAGGGGATGGCTTTGCAGCCTTAGGTAAATTAAGTATACATGATATTAGGTAATGATCTGAGATGTCATCGCTCTGCTGCAGAATTTTAACAGTATCAACATTTATTCCATGTGACATTATTAGATCTAAAGTATGATTAAGGCGATGAGTGGGTCCCGATACGTGTTGTCTAACTCCAATAGAGTTTAGAATGTCTCTAAATGCATATCCCAATGCGTCTTTTTCATTGTCTACGTGGATATTAAAATCCCCAACAATTAGTACTTTATCTACAGCTAATACTAACTCCGATACAAAACCAGCAAATTCTTTGATAAAGTCTGTATTGTGCCCTGGTGGCCTGTAGACAGTAGCCAACACAAATGTCAGACGGGATTTATCATTTACACTACACAGTGTTACATAAAGCACCAAAACTTCAAAGGAATTATATTTGAAACTAGACTTCTGAGTAATACTGAAAATATTATTATAAATTACAGCCACACCTCCCCCTTTACCTTTCAGACGTGGCTCATGTTTGTAACAATAATCTCGGGGGGTGCACTCATTTAAAGTAATGTAATCGTCAGGTTTTAGCCAGGTTTCTGTCAAACACAGCACATCTAAGTTATGATCTATAATCATATCATTGACAACAAGCGTTTTTGGCGAAAGGGATCGAATATTCAGCAACCCAAGCTTTATCAATTGTTCATCCGTATTATATCTGTTGTTTATTTGTTGGACATCAATTAAATTTTTACTGTTGAATGGTTTTGATGGTTTTTTGTATTTACTAATTCGGGGAACAGACACAGTCTCTATATGATAATATCTAGGTGAAAGAGTCTCTATGTGCTGGGATTTAGCTGACTTTGGTGACGTGAGACAGCTAGCAGACGGTTGGTTTAGCCAGTTTGTCTGCTTCCTGACCTGGGAAGGTCAGGATATATATATATACATGATATATATATCACACATATATATATATATATATATATATATCACACACACACACACACACACACACACACACACATACATACATGTGTGTGTTTAAATGTGTATATATTATTTATAAATAAACATGTTTCTTATTAATACATATTTAATGTATGATATATTTATTATTTCTTTGATAAATATTATTTCTTTATTAACAAATACATTTTATATTTATTATCTATATATTTATAAATATAATGTATAATATATGTATTATTTAATAATTAATAAATATATTTATATGTATTTATTATTTATATATTTGTAATAGTGTTTTATTTATTTATAAATAAATTATATAGATATATTCAAATGCATGTATTAATTTATATGTTTGTAAATATATTTTACTTATTTATTTGTAAATATGTTTTGTTTATTTATTTATTCATGAATAAATATATTTTATTTAAAATATATTTTTTATTTACAGCACTAAAAAAAAGTAAGAGACCAATTAACATCGAGAAATCAATGATAAGTAGTCTCTTAATTTTTTCCAGACATGTATATTTATAACTAAATATCTATTTATTATTTATTTATGAATAAACATATATCCATACATCCATAAATATATATAATACACACACACACACACACACACACACACACACACACACACACACACACACACACACACACACACACACACACTCACGAATAATTTTGGAAACAAATTAAAATGGCTTTTAAGATTTCCACCTCCAACATATAATTTCTTTATAAAATGTACCCCAGTAGTGGTAGAACCGACTGAGTCTGGTTTCTCCGAAGGTTTATTTTTCTCCATCATGCCCTGATGGAGTTTTGGTTCTTTGCCACTGTCGCCTTTGGCTAGGCTTGCTCAGCTGGGGACACTAACATTTCAACTAAATATCCGAATAAATGTAATTACTAAACTAAATTAACTAAATCAACTATATCACAGATCTGCCTGCATTGTCGCTATATGACAATTGAGAGGAGCTGATGACATCACAGTTATCTCCAGAGCGAATCCAATTCTGTTGCATTATTTTCCTGTTTAACACTGTGAAGCTGCCTTGAAACAATCGTCATTGTAAAAGAGCTTTATAAATAAAGCTGACTTGACTTGTGTGTAAGAAAATGCTGAAGGTGTCTGAATACATTTGCTTTGACTGTACATTTAAAGTGTTTAATTTTTCTCTCCAGCTCTTCTTAGAAAGGCTCATTCCATGCCATTTCAAGTCAAACCGTCAACGATGGAGAGCGTTGTGAAAGGACTTTACACCCTCCGACCAGGTACGACTTTAATGCTGGTGCACGTTTACTTATGCCCGTTCTTCTTCACACACCGCACAATGTCAGAAATGTAGCATGCTAAATATTTTATATATATTTTATGCTTAAATATCTCTCAGATCGCGTCTGTGATGAAACGCCTCACCTGATTGTCACTCGTGAACAAGCACTGAATTTCAGGCAGTGGTTTAGGGCTGTCAAAATTGCTCAAATGAAATTCCCTCTAAAAATATATATATATATATATATTCGAACTATTCAAACATGTGCATTTTGTCAATGGGTGCGTTTACATGCACACCAGTAAGCCGATTACTCCAAAAAATCAGCTTATTGAAATAAGCAATTTTCCCCGTTTACATGCAAACCAGTAAACGGACAACGCAAGTATACCGCGTTTACATGACTATTCATAAACCGGGTTATTTCCTTGTAGTGTCGTCAAAAATAATAATGTCCGTATATCTGACTCTGAGTTTTTCAAATGTTACGTCAGTTGTGATGTTAAATAAAGTGTGCACAGTGTCAGCGGGAGATTTACGGCTCATATTATCCCTTATGCAGTTATGCAGCGTTTTGACTGAACCTCTTCTACTTCTGCTGCATGAGAAAAGAGGACAGCTCTTTACAATGTTCTGTGTCTTAAATGAGTCTGCGTTTGTGATATATGTCCTTATTTCATGCAAAACACTAGCTCTTTCTGTCTGGATGCGTTTAAATCTGCTGTAAATTTGTGTTTTTGTCACCTATCCCCCATGCACACTTCAATAAGCCGACAGAAAGCAGGTTAATGCGTTTACATGCAGCGCGAAATCGAGGTAAGAGGCAAAAAACTACCTGTCCCGACCGGTTTATGCTTACGCCGTTAATGACATTACTCCGATAAAAGAAAACGGGTTACTGTGTTTACATGACCATGTTCATCGTCGGCTTATTGGGCATAATCGGCTTAAGAACGTGCATGTAAACGCACCCAATGACGCGCATTACGTCATTAACAATACAAAGAGACATAACTACTTGTATAGCTGGTCTGTTTAGTTCTCTGCGGGTACGAGCGATGAACGCCGCTGATGGTCTGGAGCTCACATCATAATGGCCAAGACCGCAGACCTCACTCTCTCCCACCCTCTCCCTCACGCTCTGCGCATAACGGTTTAAATGAACAAACTTTGAGTCCTGATCAAGAGTTTTGTGCAAGCGATTTAAGGTCATGACTTGTCCCAGATATAGCAGGCTTCATTCAGTGATTGAAACAAATATTATTAATATTAATTTAAGTTATACAGCATATTGAACGCTCCGAGCGAGCTCTGCTGTCATTAAACTTGACATTAAACGGTTAATAGTCAAACCAGTGAAGCGGTGTATTTATACTTTATTCATGCAATATCTCTTCAGTCAGTACAGTAGCCTACACTTTATTAATGTTTCTTTTGTTTTATTTATTCATGAACAAATATATTTTATTTATTAATAAATGTATTTATTTATGACTAAATGTATTCATTGATATTTTGTAAATATATTTTATTTATTTATAAACCATTTACATTTTTTTTATTTATGAATAAATTGTATGTATTTATTCATGAATAAATATATTTTTATTTATAACATATTTTTTATTTATATTTATAACTAAATATGTATTGTGTTTATTCATTTATTTGTGAATAAACATATATCCATAAATATATATTTTATTGCACACATACACATATGCGAAAAGCTTTCACGATTTCCACCTCTAATATCATTTCTTTATGAAATGCACACATAGTGTGAGTTCAGATCTCATTATAGGCGTATGTCACGGAACATGTCGCTGTGTATTGTGTCCATAGGGTTGTGTCACGTCCAGCTGCCTACACATGCCGCTGTCTGCCATGGTGAAACGTTTAGGCAACTCCAGAAGGAATGCGTTCACATTTGTAAAAGTGTTTATTTCTTATTACATAATTCCATAAAATTAGTTGTGAAATATTAAATCCATAACTGAGTAGGCCTAAGTATGCATAAAACTAATTATTGAAGACTAATTATTTATATTAATATCAGAAAATCATTTATTTAATATACATTATGTATAAATAACATTTTATATATACATTTTTTTTTTTTAAATCAGATAAAGTATTTACAAATTAGCCTTAATATATCTGACTGATACTATCAAATACTGTTTTTGCTGCTGTCTAACTTGCAAACAAATGTCAAATACACCACTCGTTGATGTTCCTCAACTGTAGTACGTTATGGTGTCTCTTTTCGCTGGCTATGTTTGTACTGACACCTAGAGGAGAGCGTGCAGCATGATGCAAAATTAAAGGTTTACAGTAACGGATGCGACTGTTAATGCGATATTTGTAGAGACTTATGATGAATGGTTTGTTCGTGTTTTCTAGGACGTGCAGTTTGCGTGATCAACAACTATGACATTACATAAAGCATTCAGTGGCACATTCAACTCAGATACTGATTGTCACAAACTGACACATATTACTAACTTTAACAAGTTAGATTAACATTTATTCAGGAGGAATAAAATCATGAAAATAGGATATTTATTTTGGCTTTTGTGGCACAGTTACATAGCTGCTCAGCTCATCTGCCAGTGAGTGTCGCAAAAGCGACATGTTCCGCGACTCGGTGTCACTGCCAGTGTCAGTGTTTCGCGAGTGTCAGTGACACATGTCACTCTCCACTGACACATGCCAATCAGAGCCGGAAGTGCCGCCGCGCGTGTCACTAAGCATAGCGACATATGCCATTGGCTCCTGTGCGTCAGATGCCATGTCACTTAATGTTAACACCGCCTCTCTATTTCTAGCATGCACGCATTTTCCGCGCGTCACCCAGGCTGTGTGCAAACGCCAACCTGTTAACATGGGAGCCGAAACAAAAACGGACACTCACGGCACGCTTCAGTGTGTCCCCAGATTTGATTAGCCAAGTTATTGATATTTAATCAATGGGCATAGTCTGTAGGCTGAGTTGCATACATAGAAAAATCGTATATTGTGTTTCTTTGTTGTTGGTTTATACTTATTTATTTGTGTGTGTGTGTGTGTGTGTGTGTGTGTGTGTGTGTGTGTGTGTGTGTGTGTGTGTGTGTGTGTGTGTGTGTGTGTGTGTGTGTGTGTGTGTGTGTGTGTGTGTGTGTGTGTGTGTGTGTGTTTTCAAGGTTTTATTGAATGCATTCCTCTTGTATAGTCTTTTACTTTGGAATTTTAAGAGCAATAAACATATTGCAATGTTAAGGAATTAGTTTTTTCATTCAGATAATTAAATCAACATGTATATATTGCTATTAGGCAATTAATAGAGAGATAATCGAATTGAATCGGACAGGGAAAATGAATCGTTAGATTAATCGATGCATTGAAAAAATTATCGCTAGATTAATCATTTAAAAAATAATCATTTATCCCAGTCCTACGCTGTATGTTTTCTCATTATAGCCCGCCGTTTGTTTTCTCCTGTAGACTGGGTCCCTCTTGCTCCGGCTCTGTTCTCCAGATTCATTCCTCAGATCGATCCTCCGGCTCTGGAGTCTCAGCTCCCGTATTACGCCGCTCAGGACCAGAAGCTGCAGATGGAGCTGTGCCAGAACGGCTTCCCCAGGTACGGCTGTCTGCCAGCCTCAGGTTAATTCTGCATATGTTGCTGGATGACATGAGTGACTCGACCTGACCAAATTCTGAGAGCAAATTCCTTCTCAAAGGGTTAGCTAGTTGGGTGTAGACCCATAAAGGCACTAAAAATGTCATTACAAAGCCCATCTCACTACAGCGGCTCTACAGTCATTTTATGAAGCGGCGAGAATAGTATTTGTGCACACAAAAATATCTAAATAACGACTTCTATAGTGATGGGCGATTTCAAAACAAAGCTTCGAACGGCTATGAATCAGTGAATGGATTCATGATTTGGATCGCCAATGTCACGTGATTTCAGCTGTTTGACACGCGATCCGAATCATGAATCAATACGAATCAATCTCTTCATAAATGATTGTAGAGCCGCTGTAGTGAGATGGGCTGTGTAATGACGTCTTTAGTGCCTTTATGGGTCTTGAGAGAGGAAATGACATTGGTGTCAATGAAGGCCTTTCTGAGCCATCGGATTTCAACACTAATATCTTCATCTGTGTGTGAAGATGAGCGGAGGTCTGACGGCTGGCCAACCACAGGAGGATTTAATGACAGAATTTACATTTATGGGTGAACTAACCCTTTAAGACCCCCAGAGCTCGCTTAAAGACAAGGGGAAATCGGGCTTTCGAAAGTGATTGGATCGACATTATTGAGCAATCTTCCACACACTATCAGAACCGCGTCCACTTTACCTGAATTCAACACTAGCCTAAAAACTCATTTGTTCTCTTTGGCTTTCAACTTATAATTTTGTTTTAATTTTATATCTAGCATCAATCTATTATAAAAAAAAAAAAATCTTTGTTTTTTTCTTGTATTGCATCTGTACTGTTGTACAGCCCTCTGGTCATTTTTAAACGTTCTTTATAAATAAACTTAAAGTTGAACTTGAATCCTGAAGACCCTTGGTGCATCCAAAATCGCATGCAGGTGCTACATTTAAATTTAAATTTAGTTTATAAAAAGTGTGTCCTATATCAGGGTGTCTAAACTCAGTCCTGGAGGGCCACTGTGCTGTATAATTTAGCTCTAACTTGCCCAAAAAACAACTGCCTGGAAGTTTCTAGTATATTTTTCTTGCATTTGTACTTATACTGTTGTACAGCACAGGGGTTTTCAAACTTTATGATGCCAAGGACCCCCAAACATGATGAACCTTTTATGAGGGACCCCCTTCCTAAAATCCATATTTTTATGTATGAAAAAACATTTAAACTGTTAGATAAATAGTGTGACATTATAAATACAATGTATTGTTTCCAAACTTAAATCAGCTATACTTAATAATCAAAGATTATTTATATAAGCACCGGGGTTCCTAACATACTGTGTTAAGAACCCCAGTGAGCAAGATAAATGTGACTATAGTAAGAACAACTCACTAGAAAGATATAGAGCAAACGTATAGAGTACAGGCCAAAAGTATGGACACATTGCTATTTGTAATGTTTTTGAAAGAAGTTTCTTCTGCTCATCAAGCCTGCATTTATTTGATCAAAAATACAGATAAAAATGTAATATTGTGATATATTATCTCAACTTAAAATAATTGGTTTTTAATTTATTATACTTTAAATGATCATTTATTTCTGTGATGCATCATTCCTCCAGTCTTCAGTGATCATGATCCTTCAGAAATCATTCTCAGATGAGGATTCATTTTCAAAGTTGGAAACAGTTCTGCTGCTTAATATTTTTTCATAACCTGTGATACTTTTTTATAATACTTTGATGAATAAAAAGTAAAAAAATAAATTAAAAAAAGAAGCACATTTTTTTTTAAATAGAAATCTTTTGTAACAACAATATACACTACTAGTCAGTAATTTGGGGTCAGTCATTTTATTTCTTTTTTTGAAATAAATCAATAATTTTGTTCAGCAAGGATGTGTTAAATTGATACAAATTGATAGTAAAGGAGATTCATATTATTTGAAAATGTTTTTATTTTGAATAAATGCAGTTCTTTTGAACCTTTTATTCATCAAAAATATTAGTTAGCAGAACTGTTTCCAACACTCATAATGAATCCTCATATGAGAATGATTTCTGAAGGATCATGATCACTGAAGACTAGAGGAACCATCCTGAAAATTCAGCTTTGCATCACAGAAATAAATGATAATTTAAAGGTGCACTATGTGGTATTTTTGCAGTAAAATATCCAAAAACCACTAGGCCAGTGTTATATATTTTGTTCAGTTGAGTACCTACAATATCCGTGTCAGCATAGCATCTGAGGGAGTCGCCTGTCAATCGCGTCATATGTGCGCTACCCTCGGTTTGGGGTTTTATTTGGCAGGAGCGCTTTACTCTTAGCAGTGTGAACAAGTGAACGCGCGGAGTAACGTCATAACATCACTTTCAACACACTTAAATGTATCTAATATGATAAACAGAGCTGCATTACCTCATAATCATAACCGGAAGAGCGGATCAGTGCAGGCGCCCGGCGACTGTGTCCCGTCATAATAAAATTCCCGGTATTCGCGAGCCTGGTCCTGCTCTGCTTCACACTACAGTAACGTTAATAACCGCATTCATGAACGTGATTTCTGCCCGAGTCCTATTTTCCACCGGCTGTGAGGTGAAGACCACATCTCCCAAGATGCTGCGCTCACACCTGCCGTCATCAAACTACGCCTTTGATTAGAATAGGCGCCCTCCAGTGGACGGAAAGTTGCATAGTGCACCTTTAAAGTATGATAAATTGAAAACCAAATATGTTAAATTGTAATAATATATCTCAATATTTAAAAAAAATATGTATTTTTGATCAAATAAATGCAGGCTTGATGAGCAGAAGAAACTTCTTTCAAAAACATTACAAATAGTAATGTGTCCATACTTTTGGCCTGTACTGTACAATTATGGGAAGTACAGCCAGAAAGGTGAGAAACATTTAGAAATGAAACAGTGAGAATGTTTGGTAGACCTAATCCACGTTTGCTTTGTGTTTTTATCCTCTGAAATTTTCTGGGGACCCGTTAGAACCTTCTTGAGGAACCCTTGGGGTCCCCGGACCCCTGTTTGAAAAACCCCTGGTACAGCATATTGGTCGACCTGTGGTCGTTTTTAAACGTGCTTTATAAATAAACCTGAACCTAATCTTGACCCATTGTTCCGCAGGGGCGATCAGTCGAGGAAGCGTGCGAGTGAAGAGTCGTGACAGAGCTGTGGATTTTTACACTACTTCAGTGGCTGCAGGACCTTCTGATGCAGAGACACTGTTCATACAGTCCTTTGGGGATTCTCGGATATTTTGAGGATTCTCAAACGCATTAAAGAACTACGCAAACATGAGCACCATCATGACCTACGGCCTTCAGTGTGTGTGTGTGTGTGTGTGTGTGTGTGTGTGTGTGTGTGTGTGGGTGTGGAGACGCTTCGGTTTCTGGCCAGTGAGCATTTGCAGATGTGCAGTTATAGGAGTTGGGTTTATGGGAATGCTCTTTTCTCATGCTTCCAGGTTGATTTGTCCATTTTCCCTCAGTCTCATCCGCTGCCTTATCATGTGGTTTCAGGACGGAGGTTTTAGGCGTGTTATTATAGCGTGACCGCCGTGAGACTGCAGTAACGTCATGTTGGATGTTTTGCCACGTGATGAATGAAGGTATTCAGAAACCATCGTTTTTTTTAAATATTTTAGGATCACTGCTGTAGTTATCACAGCTCTCTTTGGATTGACACTTTTATTTGACGACCGTATTACCTGATAATGACGTGCCTTTGGCTATTCGCCTTTCTTCCTTTAAGACTTTTTAAGTGAAATGTGATCTGTAAATCAATACTTTACTATGAAAACTGTACTTTATTTCTTTTTTTTCTTTTTTTGCATCAGTCGATAATCTTTATATTTGTGGAAGCCCATTTTCACCACATAAATAAAATTAATTCTTCCGGTAAGTCATTTTGAGATAAAAGGACAAAATTATGATTCAAATGACATAATTGTGCTAAAGTAATGAAATTAAATTCAAAATTATGATTTAAAAATAAAAATGGTCAAAGTCAACATTAAGAGATAAAACGTCAAAATTACGACATACAAAGTCAAAATTGAGAAGTGGTAATTCTTTGACAAAAAGTCACAATTATGAGATGAGTAGAAAAATCGAAATGAGATAAAGTTAAAAATTATGACTTAAACAGTTGGAAATATGACTTTAAAAGTCAAAATTGTCACTAATTCAAAATTAAGAGGACATAGTTTGAAAATTTAGAGTCGACATTTTATGACTTTAAAAAATCTAATTTGTTTAGTCAAAATTATGTCATACAAAGTCAAAATTATCAGATAAAAATCTAAATGATATGTCGGAGTTTTAAGATGAAAAGTTGAAATTATGAATTGGAATTCTAAGTCAAAATTATGAGGTTATAATTATGAAAAAAGTTAGTATGTCATAATTTTGACTTAAGTCTAGACTGAGATGTTAAAATTGAGGTCAAAATTATGACTTAAAATTTGAAAGTGTCATACAAAGTCCAGATTATTATAAATCAGAGATAAAAAGTTGAAATTGATAAGCTACGTCAATATTTTAATCGATTTTAAGTCGACGTTGTCATACTAAATAGAAATTATGAGATGTCATAATTTAGATTTAAAAAAATTCTAATCTTATAATTATTACTTTTTATGTCATGATTTTCACTTTTCATCTCATAATTATGGCTCAACAGAGGCCGAAATGTGCTTCCATAAATATTTGATAAAACATCACACATTTAACCTGGAACCACAACAAGTGATGTGAAAAACCGCAGATATAAAAATGAAATCCAGGTATAAAATAAAGGGCTGCTCGTGATTTATGAGGAATAAATACATGACACTGAACAAGAATTGTGTGTAATAACTTTAATTAAGTCAATAACTAACAGTATTAAATTATATAATGCTGAATAGATCACTAGTTATATTCGAGCATTATATAATATGAGTAAAAAACGTTTGAAAGTGAGTCGGACATGGGGTGTTATGGGTAATTCCTATTTAACTCAACTTAAACTAAACTCAACCCTTGGGTTTGTGCAAAATAATCATTTTAAAGATAATTTCATTACAAAGCATTGTATGAAAAGAATGAACGGCAAGCAGAACACTTGATAATAAACAGTTATCACCAAAATGTTTGATCTCACCTGTTTCTTTTATTTTATGTTTACAATATAAAAGCATCATCATAATCCATCAAGATGTGCATTTTTCCTTTTGCAGTAATGAGGATTTATGGGTAAATAAATACACAGTAATGTCAATGCAAAAGATATACATATATAATGCATTATAACATTTTAATGCATTAATATGGGATTAAATTCGTGGATCAGTCGCGGATAAAAAATTAAAAGCACATGTAAAAAATATATTGCATTAACTGAAAAAAATAAATAATGCAAAATGATCAGAAAAGCATTATACTATTATTTTATTCGCAACTGCAAAAATTTAATCCAGAAGTAATGCACAAAAAAATAGTAATCACAGTTATAATACTTATGTTTAGAAAGTATAATGCATTAAAACATATTTCAGATGCAAGCATTCTGCAAATATAATGCATTTATTTATCAAACGATATCATGTACATTATGAATATGTTTATAATGCATCATACATAAACGCATTTCTTTAAGGCAAATGATGATAAATGCTCAAAATCCTCTGTTCTTGCATGCAAACTTAATTATTTCCAGTTAACTCCCATAATGCACTGCATCTGTGCCCTCCAGACTTTAGGTGTCCCAGTCGTAGGTGCTCCAGAGATTGTCATGGGCCAATGAGGAGCTTTCATTCCCTGGCACACGCTTCAAATCACTCCACCTCCCTTCAAATAACCTGCCACCGACACGCTGGCGAATTATTCTGCTTTCTGGTGACAGGTCGCCCAGGCGGGACGTCCCAGTGCTGCAAACTCAAGGTTAACTTTGCTCAAGATTATAGGAAGGGTCATCTGGAAAGCTGGAATTTAAGGGGATTGTAAGCAGGTGCAGTCGATCGACACACTTGTGGAGCTGAAAGGTAAATCTCATGACCTATACGTCTCATTTCATTTAATGCATGCATGTACGTTCACTTTGTTTCTACTTTAGGTTTTCCAGAGTTCCTTCCTAGTAAAACATACTCAAGGAATATGCATCGTCTCATAGGTTTATGGATTGATTCTGCAGTGTGATGTTTGGATTTATCATGTTGTATTTTGTTCATGTAAAGTGAGCCCGTGCTATATTTATCTGTGACGGGGGGCTGGAGTGTGTTTGCGCTGGACTAATGCACACAACAGCTGCCCGCTCCTGCTTCTGTTAATTACTCTGATTTGAGTGTCAGGACCATCTGCAGGCGTATCCCGTTTCTGGATTCAATAACAACAGGGCTAAAGCCTTTCACAAACTTTCCTTCGGGTCGTACTTTAAATCATATATATTCAATGCACTCTTTATTTCAGACCTGTAGGTTCATATCATACAAGATAACATACAAACAGACATTATTTAAAAGCACGCAAACATTCATTCCTCCCCGCTTCACATAATGTAATATTATTTAAGATCATTATGATACTGTATTTTTATCGTAATCCATCAAGATGTGCATTTCACTTTACAATAATGATAATTTGATGGTAAATGCACAGTAATTTCAATGCAAAAGACTTTATTCATTATTAAAAAAAATATGCATTAATTATGCCTTGTAATGCACCTTGTAAAGCATTGTATGATCTTGTAATAATTTTAACCTAAGTGATAATGCATTAAAGCACATGACAAACACATGTAACAAGCAGTCTACAAATATAATGCATTTTAACTCATTTTTGATAATATAAAAGGCATTAAAACGCACATTACGAATACCTTTAAAGTGCATTAAACATAGTGTTACCTAAAATCTGAATTTTCCTCAACTTTATTTCCTTCAAGGCGAATGATAATGAATGTTCAAAATCATCTGTGCTAACATGCAAACCTACGAATAACAGACATTATTAAAATAATATAAAAAAACATGCAAACCTACGAATAACAGACCTTATTAAAATAATATAAAAAACATGCAAACCTACGAATAACAGGCATTATTAAAATAATATAAAAAAACATGCAAACCTACGAATAACAGACATTATTAAAATAATATAAAAAACATGCAAACCTACGAATAACAGACATTATTAAAATAATATAAAAAAACATGCAAACCTACGAATAACAGACCTTATTAAAATAATATAAAAAACATGCAAACCTACGAATAACAGGCATTATTAAAATAATATAAAAAACATGCAAACCTACGAATAACAGGCATTATTAAAATAATATAAAAAAACATGCAAACCTACGAATAACAGACATTATTAAAATAATATAAAAAAACATGCAAACCTACGAATAACAGGCATTATTAAAATAATATAAAAAAACATGCAAACCTACGAATAACAGACATTATTAAAATAATATAAAAAACATGCAAACCTACGAATAACAGACATTATTAAAATAATATAAAAAAACATGCAAACCTACGAATAACAGGCATTATTAAAATAATATAAAAAAACATGCAAACCTACGAATAACAGACATTATTAAAATAATATAAAAAAACATGCAAACCTACGAATAACAGACATTATTAAAATAATTAAAAAAAACATGCAAACCTACGAATAACAGACATTATTAAAATAATATAAAAAAACATGCAAACCTACGAATAACAGGCATTATTAAAATAATATAAAAAAACATGCAAACCTACGAATAACAGACATTATTAAAATAATATAAAAAACATGCAAACCTACGAATAACAGGCATTATTAAAATAATATAAAAAAACATGCAAACCTACGAATAACAGACATTATTAAAATAATATAAAAAACATGCAAACCTACGAATAACAGGCATTATTAAAATAATATAAAAAAAATGCAAACCTACGAATAACAGACATTATTAAAAAAATATAAAAAAATTGCAAACCTACGAATAACAGGCATTATTAAAATAATATAAAAAACATGCAAACCTACGAATAACAGGCATTATTAAAATAATATAAAAAAAATGCAAACCTACAAATAACAGACATTATTAAAAAAATATAAAAAAAATTGCAAACCTACGAATAACAGACATTATTAAAATTATATAAAAAACATGCAAACCTACGAATAACAGACATTATTAAAATAATATAAAAAAAACATGCAAACCTACGAATAACAGACATTATTAAAATAATATAAAAAACATGCAAACCTACGAATAACAGACATTATTAAAATAATATAAAAAACATGCAAACCTACGAATAACAGGCATTATTAAAATAATATAAAAAAACATGCAAACCTACGAATAACAGACATTATTAAAATAATATAAAAAACATGCAAACCTACGAATAACAGGCATTATTAAAATAATATAAAAAAAATGCAAACCTACGAATAACAGACATTATTAAAAAAATATAAAAAAAATTGCAAACCTACGAATAACAGGCATTATTAAAATAATATAAAAAACATGCAAACCTACGAATAACAGGCATTATTAAAATAATATAAAAAAAATGCAAACCTACAAATAACAGACATTATTAAAAAAATATAAAAAAATTGCAAACCTACGAATAACAGACATTATTAAAAAAATATAAAAAAAATTGCAAACCTACGAATAACAGACATTATTAAAATAATATAAAAAACATGCAAACCTACGAATAACAGACATTATTAAAATAATATAAAAAAACATGCAAACCTACGAATAACAGACATTATTAAAATAATATAAAAAACATGCAAACCTACGAATAACAGACATTATTAAAATAATATAAAAAAAATGCAAACCTACGAATAACAGACATTATTAAAAAAATATAAAAAAATTGCAAACCTACGAATAACAGGCATTATTAAAATAATATAAAAAACATGCAAACCTACGAATAACAGGCATTATTAAAATAATATAAAAAAAATGCAAACCTACAAATAACAGACATTATTAAAAAAATATAAAAAAAATTGCAAACCTACGAATAACAGACATTATTAAAATTATATAAAAAACATGCAAACCTACGAATAACAGGCATTATTAAAATAATATAAAAAAACATGCAAACCTACGAATAACAGACATTATTAAAATAATATAAAAAACATGCAAACCTACGAATAACAGACATTATTAAAATAATATAAAAAAACATGCAAACCTACGAATAACAGACATTATTAAAATAATATAAAAAAACATGCAAACCTACGAATAACAGACATTATTAAAATAATATAAAAAACATGCAAACCTACGAATAACAGACATTATTAAAATAATATAAAAAACATGCAAACCTACGAATAACAGGCATTATTAAAATAATATAAAAAAACATGCAAACCTACGAATAACAGACATTATTAAAATAATATAAAAAAACATGCAAACCTACGAATAACAGGCATTATTAAAATAATATAAAAAACATGCAAACCTACGAATAACAGACATTATTAAAATAATATAAAAAACATGCAAACCTACGAATAACAGGCATTATTAAAATAATATAAAAAAAATGCAAACCTACGAATAACAGACATTATTAAAAAAATATAAAAAAAATTGCAAACCTACGAATAACAGGCATTATTAAAATAATATAAAAAACATGCAAACCTACGAATAACAGACATTATTAAAATAATATAAAAAAACATGCAAACCTACGAATAACAGACATTATTAAAATAATATAAAAAAACATGCAAACCTACGAATAACAGACATTATTAAAATAATATAAAAAAACATGCAAACCTACGAATAACAGGCATTATTAAAATAATATAAAAAACATGCAAACCTACGAATAACAGACATTATTAAAATAATATAAAAAAACATCCAAACCTACGAATAACAGACATTATTAAAAAAAACATGCAAACTTTCATAGCAGGAAGAAATCTTGCATCACTTAATGTAATATAATTTAAGGCCATTTAACTCATAATTGACCCACGAAATTATACATTATTCCTTTTAGACAGCATGCAAAAGTGAGTACATTAGATACAAACTTTTGTCTTGCACTTGTCCACTTTGGGAGCTTAAGCTAAATTATTAACACGTCATTATCATTATAATGCCAGCTGGAGCTTTTCATTTGAGTTGTAATATCTGTACATCACAAGTGCGCCGTATAGAGTGAAAGCTGCACATCTTTGTCATCAAAATAAAGTCAATATTTTGAATGCATTAATAATACCTTTTAATGCACTTTATAATGCATTGTATGACCTCATGAATAATTGTTATAATGCATTATAATACTCATAATGTTTAGAAAATATAATGCATTTAAACACTTGACAAACAACAGATTTCAGAAGTAAGAAGCAAAAATAATGCATTTTTAAAATAGCTCATTTCTAATGATGTGACCCAATATTTTATTTAATTTACCTCATTTAATACTGGAAGGAAAATGTTGGTTTTAGCAATCATAACCACTCTTTTTAGTATTAAATGTAATGTCATGCTGCACACCATAGCTTGAGCTGTTGTCCTATAAGGAGACAGAATAACTAAATAATCAGCATACATCATATGGTCAATAAAACTAGCACCTACTATGCATGCATTCATGTTGTATTGTGAAACACTTGTGCTGCTGTTGAGGTGGGATACGATCATACGGGTGGGGTTAGGACGGGTTACAGATGTTTACAGATGTCATTACATGCAGGTGTTTTTTAAGGACAGGTACAGTGTAAATCATTAAGTGTATTGCATCAAATGATTCATTATATAACAGATAAAGACAGTTAATATAATGTGGGACTGTGTTTTGATATTAGACTCTAAATATTAAAAATAATAGTTTGTGACACAACCTCTAAAACACCCAAACCAGATGCTTGAAATGCTGCTACATTTTTATGAAAATGGATTTTGCTCTCTAGACTTTTCCAGCTTTGGATTGTTTAAGTTGAATATGTTAAACATATGAGTTTCAAAACATCCAAACCAAATGCTTCAAATTCAGCTGCATTTTTATAGTTTTAATAACTGGCTTGTATTCTTCTGAGGAGATTATGAGGATTGTTGGAATGTTTAAGTTGAATATATTATGCATGAAGGGTTCACAAGGTAACAACACCTGGAAATATCAGGGAAGTGTTATAATTGCCTGGAGAAGACATGGAAATGATTACAAACTTTTAGTGAATAAGAATTTTTCTAGCTGTGCTAAGCTCTAAAGATCAGGCATAACATTATGACAGGTGAATAACACTGATGATCTCTTCATCACGGCACCTGTTAGTGGGTGGGATATATTAGGCGGCAAGTGAACATTTTGTCCTCAAAGTTGATGTGTTAGAAGCAGGAGAAATGGGCAAGCGGAAGGATTTGAGCGAGTTTGACAAGGGCCAGATTGTGACGGCTAGACGACTGGGTCAGAGCATCTCCAAAACTGCAGCCCTTGTGGGCTGTTCCCGGTCTGCAGTGGTCAGTATCTATCAAAAGTGCTCCAAGGAAGGACCAGTGGAGAACCGGCCACAGGGTCATGGGCGGCCAAGGCTCATTGATGCACGTGGGGAGCGAAGGCTGGCCCGTGGGGTCCGATCAAACAGACGAGATACTGGAGCTCAAACTGCTCCAGAAGTTAATGCTGGTTCTGATAGAAAGGTGTTGAATACACAGAGCATCTCCGTTTGTTGCGTATGGGGCGGCATAGCCGCTGACCAATCAGGGTGCCCATGCTGACCCCTGACCCCGCCGAAAGCACCAACAGTGGCACGTGAGCATCAGAACTGGACCAGCAATAGAAAAAGGTGGCCTGATCTGAGGAATCACGTGTTCTTTTACATCACGTGGATGGCAGGGTGTGTGTGTGTGTGGCTTACCTGGGGAACACATGGCCCCAGGATGCACTATGGGAAGAAGGCGAGCCGGCGGAGGCAGTGTGATGCTTTGGCCAATGTTCTGCTGGGAAACCTTGGGTCCTCCATCCATGTGGATGTTACTTTGACACGCTCCACCTACCTAAGCATTGCTGAGACCATGTTCAGCCTTTGATGGAAACGGTATTCTGGTGGCTGTGGCTCTTCCAGCAGGATAATGCTCCTGACACAAAGCACAAATGCTTCAGGAATGGTTTGAGGAGCACAACAACCAGTTTGAGGCATTGACTCGGCCTCCAAATTCCCCAGATCTCAATCCAATTGAGCATCTGTGGGATGTGCTGAACAAACAAGTCCGATCCATGGGGGCCCCACCTCGCAACTTACAGGACTTAAAGGATCTGCTGCTAACATCTTGGTGCCAGATACCACAGCACACCTTCAGGGGTCTAGTGGAGTGCGTATATGTGTGTGTATATATATCATCTCTGATTGCAGTATAAATTCAATATCAATATATGTCGTCATAGATATATAATCTTATTGCTCCATGTTAACTGATTTAATTTATTCAGATATGTAAGACGCTACCCTTTTAGATAGTTATAAATTACACTTACAGTGGGTTAGCAGAGGGCATTAAATTATGCGCTTCACCTGGAAGCACTTTTGCTAAAAAAATGTCCTTAATGTTCTTAATCTTTGTGACTTTGTTTGCAGCATCATGCAGGAGAAAAGCATGGATCAGCCCACGTCCTTATCACAGCTTTTACGGGAGAGTTACCTGGCCGAAGCCAGAGCCCACCACAGACACGGCGAGCCCAGCCACATCGACACCCCTCGACGCCTGGTTTACGGGCCGCTCAAAGAGAAAGCCGATGATTCTGGCGGGAAAGTGGACGCTCAGTTTACGGACCTTTCTGCCTTCCTGAGCCAAGAAGAGCTGGACAAGAGTGTCGATCTGGCCTGCAAAGCCATCAGCAATGATCCACGGGAACGTGAGGAGAGATGCCCACAAATGAGCCATTACAATGATTCTTCTTCCAGCAAACCCACTACGGAAACCGAGGTTGTGTCCGAGAGACAATCCATCCAGCCTTCGATCCAAGAAAACACCATTAGGAACGTCAGAGCTTCCAGGGAACCTGCGGCAGATTTCAAAAGACCCCAGAGAAACGCGCCTTACGGCCTGGAGACCCAATCCAAGAAGGAGTTCCTCAACAAGGCAGCTGACTTCATAGAAGAGCTTTCGTCTCTGTTTAAGTCCAACAGTTCTAAGCGAATTCGGCCTCGCACTTGCAAGCCGCACCGGAGCCGATACCAGAACAAAGCCCAACTTGATGGCACTTCGTACGCCGTTAATGCAGAAGACCGAGAGCGGCCGATTCTACTGAACCAACAAATGGAGGAGCAAATGGAGAACGAGCAAGTGTTGGAGGAGCCGTATGATGCAAACGAGCCCCAGGAACTGGAGCCATCGTGTGAAAGACAGTGTGACGCACCGGCTCTGATACAACCAGAGGAACCCGTGTGTGAACCTCCTCACTTTATACAGAAACTCAAAAGCAGGGAGGTTCCTGAGGGAAGCAAAGTCCAGTTGGATTGTATCGTCAGAGGACTGCCTGCTCCTGAAGTTCGGTGAGTCTCACTTTTATTGATGTACATACATTAGTGGTGTTTTAGTGGTGAAGGATTAGTTCACCCAAAAATAAAAATTCTGTCATTAAATCCTCCTGTGGTTGGACAGCCGTCAGACCTCCGTTCATCTTCACACACAGATGAAGATATTAGTGTTGAAATCCGATGGCTCAGAAAGGCCTTCATTGACACCAATGTCATTTCCTCTCTCAAGACCCATAAAGGCACTAAAGACGTCGTTACAAAGCCTATCTCACTACAGCGGCTCTACAATCATTTTATGAAGCGGGGAGAATAGTTTTTGTGTGCAAGAAAACTAAATGACGACTTATATAGTGATGGACAACTTCAAAACAAAGATTTGAACTGTTATGAATCAGTGTATCGATTCATGATTGCTAAACGAACGCTGTGCTAAGTGAGCTGATCGATAGGAATTAAGTTTGTGAAATCATTTTTATTTGTATTTATTTATTTTCTCTATTGGGTTCAGTGCTTTCTTCCGGAAACTACGGACCATATGAGATTCTAAGTCACAGTTCATCACTTAGCAGAGCGCTCCGTGGCTCGTCTCGTCAAGACTTTTCCAAGATGGCGCCTGTCTAAACCAAGCCTGCAGTCTCCCTCTCATTTACTGAAGCTTTCGCGCCTCGATCGCCCCCCGGTGACCGGTCCCAGTATAGCCGCCCCTCTGTGTTTTCTAATGGACGCGAGGCAAACTAAATAATAAAATTACACTTCAAAAATGTTTCCCCCAAAGTTAGTTTATGTCACTGAAGGCAGTTATCATCACGATGATTTCATTTCAGGTGTTCGTTTTAAAAATACGTTTACTTTGAGTTAGTTATTTGATGCTATAAAAACGGGGGGTGTGACGTCATGATTGACAGCTGAGACTGACGGCTTCTCTGAGTGAAGTTGTCACTGAGGCACTAACAGACTTTTTTCGGAATTTTTGGGAGCAGATTAGAGCTTTAGCTTTAATTTCTACATTTCCATAACTGTTTATTTCACACCAACATAATTAATTGTTCTGCATCTGCGAGAGTGTGGGCGGGCTTTTGATATCGCAGCTGTACATCCTGCTCTACTTCCTGCGCTCTACTGCGCAACTCCGGTCCCGAAATCGCTACTGCGCAGACTCGGTCCCAAGATGTCCGCGCCGTGCAAGGCTGCCTGAAAGCTTCAAATATGGCAAGCGGAAACGGATGATGTCGAGTCGTCCATATTTTTTTACGGTCTATGGTCTAAACGCGTAATGTACTGTCTTTATAAAGTATCTTCTTATTAAACTGTTTGTATTTGGACACGTAAAAAGTTCACAATGCTTCGATTTGCATGTAGGGACCCTCATTATTAGGGGTGTAACGATTCATCTACTATATCGATTAATATTCCTATGATCCAACTACATCAATCTGTGCTCGGCAAGTTGGCCTTCCGGATGACATATATCGATCTAATATCGTTTTAAAAGGTAATCAATCGATTGTATCGATAATAGGAAATAACGGATTTGATTTAAGCACGTCAGACTTTATATGGATGTTTTTTCTTAGCACTTTCAATGATAAAGGCGTTAAACGTTACTCAGTCTGCCTATATGTGACGTCAGCCGCACGCGCCAGCAGCAGCGCAAAGAAAACAAAGCATATCGCGGACTGGATTTGTCATGACAGCGGATGATAGAACAGAAGCCAACGAGCGAGAAATGATCAAGCCACCATAGCGGTCCAGTGTGTGCGAACACTTTGGCTTTAGAAAAGACGGAGATGTTCTTAAAGTCGCTCGATGTTTGTAGTAGTAGCAGGTTTAGCCACTGCTTATTCAACCTGAAGAGATAGTTGCACTTTATTTTTGTTATTAATATTATATTCTTTTTATTTTTATGTTGAAAAACAACAGCAAAAGTAGCAGGTAAACCAACTGTTAATTAACCTTGAAGAGATGTTAGTTGCACTTTATTTTTGATATTAATATTGTAATTGTTTTATTTTGAAAACGAGCAGAAGTGGCAGTAATAGTATGTTAGTTGCACTTACTGTAGTTTTATTGAAAATGAGAGCAGAAAAGGTTAACTTCCTGTCATTCAACCTAAACTGTTAGTTGCACTTTATTCAAATAAAATGTGAACACTTTTGCCATTAATTGTTTACTTGTTTTATATCCATAATTAATTGATACCTGATACCCTTAAAAGAAACAACAGGAATCTAGGAAACCTCACCTGCACGTATTTATTTCAGTCACACTGATTACAATATTTGCCTAAAAAGTTACTGAATTGATTTTAAGTCACTGAATAGCTTCGGATCGAATCGTTCTAAATGAACCAATGTCGTCCTTGAATCGTATCGACAACCTCAAATCGTGATACGAATCGAATCGTTACACCCCTACTCATTATGCTACCGTGTGAATGTGAGGCTATTTTGAGTCTTGTTAGTGGTATTATCTAGCGATTTAATTTCACTTACCGTTTGTCCCATAGACAAGCATTATACGTTTTTTTTAGAAAATACGTTATTTTCTTTACCGGAGTTGTCCTTTAAGATGTTTGAAGGACAAAAAATACAGCAATAAGCCCCAAAAGCTGTGGTTTACAGTGAATTTATAACAGCTAAGGGGAGCAAAGTGTTTGGCTGGAATTCACACTCAGCAGCTTCTGTGAACATAAAGCCCATCTACTTTGATTTGATTGGTTATCTCTTATATTTTGACATTAACCAGCGAAGACAGACCGCAGCTCTTAAACATACTTTATCAGTAGTAAAAAAGGACCTGTTAAACATGAACTTATTTTGCAATGCATTTAAAATACCCTTTTGGCATAAGTCAAGAATCCTAAAGTTCTATATTATAATCTTAACTGAACCATTTTTCTTAGTAACATGATATTATTTATATTTAAAGTTAATATATTCTATCTATATAGATCTATAATGTCGCAGCGTCTTAGCAGTGGGTTTACTATAAAATGCATGAGGAAAATCTAGTTTATTAGCACAAAGAGGTCTTGTGAAAGCTGAGCGTATAACATGCAGTCTGAGCTCAGCCTTTCTAATTTTGCCACATTGGAAATATGATGCTATGAGAATGCAGGCGAAATTAATGTCCTACATCTTCAGTAGAGCACAGTTAGCCAATGAGAAAAAGAGTAAACAAAATATTACATGGGTTCATCAGTGCAGATATGATATTTGGGCAGTAGTGGGTTCAGTTTATCCCATTTAATGTAATAAACCACACACCTTACAAAATAATGGGCTATCAGATGGTAGTATTATTTAGCATTATACTTTTATAGTATTTATTAATAATTTTGTTCATTTTAATTGTATAAATTTTCTTTTCTTTTTTCCTATTTTTTTTATCATTAATATAATCAATTTGCTTTAATTATTTTATTTTAGTTTGGGTAATTAAAGTACTTTTTCATTATTTGCCAAGAAAAATTAATATATTTTTTGTATCTAATATGCATCTAATATCTAATAATATAGTAATGTTGACTATTTTTTATATTTTTAGTTAATTTTATTAAATTAGAACACTCTTCCCATGGTACTTTGCTATAAACAAGGACTGTAAGTATAAGTTTAATGATTTCTTTTTGTAATGAAACGTGTCTATGTCTACAAGAAGCTAATTCCAGAGGAGGAGAAATCGAAACGTTTCGACTTGAGGGTGGATGAGCCTTAAAGGCTGATTATCTTTCTGTCTCTCTTAACTTGTAAAGTCTGTAAAGAGCTGTGTGACTCAGATTGTGATAATGAGCTGCTCCAGACATGATATTCAGCTCGTGCTTCTCCAGAAACTAAATGTCTCTCATAAAACATACGCATGGTTTAGTGTTACAGTGTCATGAAAGGAAGGCTTAGTGTTGTGATGCTGTAATAGACTTAAAGGGATAGTTCACCCTAAAATGAGAATTAGACCATGATTTATTCACCCTCAAGTCGTCCTAGGTGTACATGACTTTCTTCTTACAGACAAATACAATATTAGTTATATCAATGTAACTGTATACTAATGTCCTGACTCTTCCAAGCTTTATAATGGCAGTGAATGGCTGTTTCTGTTTTGATATCCATAAAAGTGCATCTACCCAACATAAAAGTGCGTCTATCTATCATAAAAGTGCATCCATCCATCATAAAAGTGCATCCATCCATCATAAAAGTGCATCCATCTATCATAAAAGTGCATCCATCCATCATAAAAGTGCATCTACCCAACATAAAAGTGCGTCTATCTATCATAAAAGTGCATCCATCCATCATAAAAGTGCATCCATCCATCATAAAAGTGCATCCATCCATCATAAAAGTGCATCCATCCATCATAAAAGTGCATCTATCCATCATAAAAGTGCATCTGTCCATCATAAAAGTGCATCCGTCCATCATAAAAGTGCATCTACCCATCAAAAAAGAGCATCTACCCATCATAAAAGTGCATCTATCCATCCATCATAAAAGTGCATCCATCCATCATAAAAGTGCATCCATCCATCATAAAAGTGCATCTATCCATCATAAAAGTGCATCTGTCCATCATAAAACTGCATCCGTCCATCATAAAAGTGCATCTACCCATCAAAAAAGAGCATCTACCCATCATAAAAGTGCATCTATCCATCCATCATAAAAGTGCATCCATCCATCATAAAAGTGCATTTATCCATCATAAAAGTGCATCTATCCATCATAAAAGTGCATCCGTCCATCATAAAAGTGCATCTGTCCATCATAAAAGTGCATCCGTCCATCATAAAAGTGCATCTACCCATCAAAAAAGAGCATCTACCCATCATAAAAGTGCATCTATCCATCCATCATAAAAGTGCATCCATCCATCATAAAAGTGCATCCATCCATCATAAAAGTGCATTTATCCATCATAAAAGTGCATCTATCCATCATAAAAGTGCATCCGTCCATCATAAAAGTGCATCTGTCCATCATAAAAGTGCATCTACCCATCAAAAAAGAGCATCTACCCATCAAAAAAGAGCATCTACCCATCATAAAAGTGCATCCATCCATCATAAAAGTGCATCCATCCATCATAAAAGTGCATCTACCCATCAAAAAAGAGCATCTACCCATCAAAAAAGAGCATCTACCCATCATAAAAGTGCATCCATCCATCATAAAAGTGCATCCATCCATCATAAAAGTGCATCTGTCCATCATAAAAGTGCATCTGTCCATCATAAAAGTGCATCCGTCCATCATAAAAGTGCATCCATCCATCATAAAAGTGCATCTACCCATCAAAAAAGTGCATCTACCCATCAAAAAAGAGCATCTACCCATCATAAAAGTGCATCCATCCATCATAAAAGTGCATCCATCCATCATAAAAGTGCATCTACCCATCAAAAAAGAGCATCTACCCATCAAAAAAGAGCATCTACCCATCAAAAAAGAGCATCTACCCATCATAAAAGTGCATCCATCCATCATAAAAGTGCATCCATCCATCATAAAAGTGCATCTGTCCATCATAAAAGTGCATCCGTCCATCATAAAAGTGCATCTACCCATCAAAAAAGAGCATCTACCCATCAAAAAAGAGCATCTACCCATCATAAAAGTGCATCCATCCATCATAAAAGTGCATCCATCCATCATAAAAGTGCATCCATCCATCATAAAAGTGCATCCATCCATCATAAAAGTGCATCCATCCATCATAAAAGTGCATCCATCCATCATAAAAGTACATCCATCCATCATAAAAGTGCATCTATCCATCATAAAAGTGCATCCGTCCATCATAAAAGTGCATCTGTCCATCATAAAAGTGCATCTACCCATCATAAAAGTGCATCTGTCCATCATAAAAGTGCGTCCATCTATGGATGGATGCACTTTTATGATGGATAGAGGCACTTTTATAATGAATGGATGTGATGGATGGATGGATGGATGGATGGATGGATGGATGCACTTTTATGATGGATAGAGGCACTTTTATAATGAATGGATGTGATGGATGGATGGATGGATGGATGGATGGATGGATGGATGGATGCACTTTTATGATGGATAGAGGCACTTTTATAATGGATGGATGGATGGATGGATGCACTTTTATGATGGATAGAGGCACTTTTATAATGGATGGATGGATGGATGGATGGATGGATGCACTTTTATGCACTTCAAAACAGAAACTGCCATTATAAAGCTTGAAGTGACAGGATTTTTTTTATATATAACTGATTGTACTCGTCTGAAAGAAGAATGCCAACCCCCTAGGATGACTTGAAGGAGAGTAAATCATGGGCAAATTTAAATGTTTGGGTGAACTAACCCTTTTGCATTTAATAACCATAAATTGATCATGCATTTAATATTTTTTGCATTTAATAACATATACATTTAATATGCATTTAATATTCAATAACGTCATATAAATTGACCATGCATTTGACTTTCGTGGCTGTAATGTTATCAGTGTGTCATTGATGAAACCTTAGTGTAACATTACTCAACGCAAGCTTCCCAGCCTGACGGGTCAAGGAAACCCGTGCTTTTCTGAGTGTGTCTGTGACAGGTGACGTGTTTCCACAGCTGCCTTACACACGTTCAGCTGACACACACTCTGACCGACTGTGATGTCAGAAACATTAGATCATCCCTAAACTCATGTGATAATCAGCGATCCGAAGAAACTTGACTTTTCAACACGATGCAGAAAGTTATTTTAGTTATATTTGAGAATGTTCATGCTGACCGTCTGTGCAAAGTCACTCCATTTTCCTTAAAGGGATAGTTCACCCAAAAATAAAAATTCTGTCATCATTTACTCACCCTCATGTTGTTCCAAACCTGTATGAGTTTCTTAGTTCTGCTAAACACAAAAGAAGATATTTGGAAGAAAGTTTGTAACCAAGCAGATAGAGCAACCATTGACTACCATAGTGCACTGTATATAATTATTTAGAAAAAAAGTTCCCTGGTTGCCTTAAAATTGAGTTCATTGAAATTAAAATTGAGTTAATACAATTAACATTTTTTGAGATTCGACAACCTTTATTAAGATATTATTAAAAGATTTTGTAAGCATATTGGGTAATTGTGTGTTTTATTTGTTATGGGGCAGTGAAACATGCCAAATAGTGCTTTTTTTATGGGTTTATCAATTTTTTTATGTGGTTCAGATACAATGATATTTTGAGTTTCTATTTATTAAACAAATTTCCTGAATTGTATTAACTCAATTTTTAATATCAATAAACTCAACATTTTAAGGCAACCAGGTTACTTACTTTTTTATGTTAAACCAACAAAAACCAACATTTTTTTACAGTGTAGGGGGAAAATGGTAGTGAATGGTTGCTCTATCTGCTTGGTTACAAACTTTCTTCCAAATATCTTCTTTTGTGTTCAGCAGAACTAAGAAACTCATACAGGTTTGGAACAACATGAGGGTGAGTAAATGATGACAGAATTTTTATTTTTGGGTGAACTATCCCTTTAACCAGAGCTGGACAGTAACTAAGCACTTAAGTTCACTTTTTGAGTATCTGTGCTTTACTGAAGTATTATTTTTTCTGGAAACTTATGACTTTTACTTCACTACATCTGAAAGACAAATATCGTACTTTTTACTCCACTACATTTCTATCAAGGTTGCAAGTCGTTTCTGTAGCAGCTCTGAAAGTCGGAGGATGATTTATTCCTTATTTAAAAGGTTTTTTGTTGTTGCAGAAAGTTCATCAGTAATCACTCTTATAGAGTCATATACATTTTCCCAACTTTTTTTGAACACTGATCAGTTCATAGCAAAATGGAAGAAGACTGTTCTTAGGCACAAGTGTGTGCACCCAAAGAAAGTATGTTTCAGTTTAAAAAAAATCAAGATTAGTTTAGTCGGCATACACTTGGTGCATGTCTTATAGAATATTACAAATATAAACGTCTGGGAGAAAGAGTGGTAAAGTTGGGAAAATATCAGATGTGTATCAGTGTATTGGATCCGTGCATTCGGCCTTAACACTTTAAGGCCGAATGCACGGATCCAATACACTGCAGCTTTATAAAGAGCTTTGTAACTTTTCTACAAGTATTTAAATGAGTTTTAGTCGTATGCTAGTACGTCAGATGGAGCATCACTGACTGGCTTAAACCATGATGACAGTGTGCATTTATACAACAATAATAAAACAATGCATTGGCATAAAAAAGGAAATTTACTTTGATACTTAAGTACTTTTGAAAACAAATACTTCTGTACTTTTACTTGAGTAAAAATCTGTTTTTACAACTTTTACTTGTAACGGAGTAATATTTGACCAGTAGTACTTTTACTCAAGTAATAGAGTTGTGTACTTTGTCCACCTCTGTCTTTAACCTTTCTTTTGTTCCCAAATGGTTCCTAACTAAATGTAACACATTTTAGATGTTGTAGCATGCCTATAAAACGTCAAGCGTTTCTCTGTGGAGATAAATGTCTGACAGATCTATTAGTGTTTGTTGTGTTGGAGATTGAATGAGAGGCCGTTCTATCTTTAGCTCTGTGTGTTCATGTGTGTCGGTCAGGGATGCTGCATTATCAGGGGTTCCTGCGCTGTCGCTGTGGGGCGAGTCCAGAGGGAAAATAGAGCCAACAGGTGCAGATCTAGAGCTGGATGTGTCCACAGGCGTTCAAAGTAGAGTCTTACTCACTAGAAATGATCCTCATTGGCTCTGGGATTCAGCCCAATACATTTCAGACATGTCTCGCCCTTGGAATGAACCACAACTCGACGCTTCAGAAGCGTTTTATAGCTCAGGGAGGACATTTTAAGAGATCGGAAGGGGAGGAAGTAATATAATCTTTGTATGGTCACTCTAGGTAAGGCTGTGGTCAAATCATATTTTTTGCATCAAATAATATTCTTTTAACCCATTGATATATTATTTTGCTGATGTGTTTGGACTGATTTTGTGATGAGATTGAGTTGGTTTTGAATATCTTTTTTTAACACATGCCATCATATGCCAAAAATAACTTTAGTAAATGGCTTCAGATTCACCTCAGTAGCTTGATGACTAATATTTGTTAGACGATTCACTGATTTCTGCTATTTAATGACTAAAGAAAGACAATAAATACAATGAAAATCTCCAATTGAAATGTGTCTGGTGTCATTAATCCTTTTTAGTCATTAAAAAACATTGTCAAGTAAAGTTCAAAGTAAATAGCTTGCTTAGCTAGTTTTTGAAAACAAACTTCCCTAAAAAGAAAATGTACACTGTAAACCCTAACGCTTAAGAGAATGAATTGGTTTGAGCTGAGCTGAGTTGAGAATTAACTTTTATGAGTATTTACAACTTTCTGTTCTAAAGAGTTCTCAAGACTGACACATTTTAGGTCATCTGAATTGTTTCATTGTTCTGAGTTTTATGAACTTGTTGCTTTTAATTTAGACTAACTTAAATGTAACCGAAACTGAGCTGGGGTTTCTGTTTCCCAGCATGCTTTGCCATGACACTCAAAAGGGACAGTAAGGGCCCTATTTTAACGATCTGAAACGCAAGTGTCAAAGCGCGAAGCGCAAGTAACTTTGTGGGCGGGTCTCGGCGCTGTTGCTATTTTCCCGGCAGGATAAATGGCTCTTGCGTCCGGCGCAAATCTAAAATGGGTTGGTCTGAAGTAGGTTCATTATTCATAGGTGTGGTTTGGGCGTAACGTGAATAAACCAATCAGAGCGGCATCCAACATTCAATTTAAAAGCAGCTCCGCAAGTTCCCTTATGGGTCGCTATTATTATGGCGTATTTACCAGGCGCACGCCAGGAGCGGTTCACAGCCGAGGAGACTGATGTTCCTGTAAGAGCAGTGAAAGACAGAGAAGTTGTGTTGTATGGGGATGGAGAAACCCACCCAAAATAGCGTCGGTTAAACAGTTTTTTCAGTTTTCAGTCGATTTTTATTTTATTTTTATTATTTTTTTATTATTATTATTTTTTCCTGGTTCTTGACGGACAAACCAATTTGTCAGATGTCCTTATATACAGATATGTCTTGCCACTATTGGGCAAACAGGTCTGATCCTTAATTACTACAATTAGCCTGAATAATTTATAAGCTAAAATTATGCCTATTTTTTCACATCTTCGTGGCACACCACAATGATTTCCGTCATCTCATGTGTTAATATTTTTTTAGTGTAACAATTTATGATTTGCAAAAATAACTGTTGCATCTGTGTAGATTACATGAGCAAAGTGTATGCGCGTTGTGCACGCTATACATTATGGTCAAGCATGCGCCCTTAAAATAGCATAATGAACAACGCGCCGCTGACTTTAGACTGGGTTTTTTCTGGTCAGTGGCGCAAATGTTTAATGGAACCGCAAAATAGCTCCAGGGATTGTTTGCGCCGGAACATGCCTCCTTTTTTGTGCGGGTGCAAAATAGGAATGACACATGCGTCGGTGTACAAAGTCAATTGCGCTGGGTGCAAGATAGGACCCTAAATGTTAAAATTACTCGATTCTTAATGTTTTTTGTGCAAGATTAATGTTAGGGGTTTCCATCATGTGGCGAGTGTAGCAAAGGCTTAGTTTGAGAACTGATATACAGTGTGTTAAATGTATTATATTGTTGCACTCATTCAGCAAGTGCTGTGCTATGTTAAATGCTATCAAATCATTGTGTAACCAATTAGCACGGTGGCATTTATTGAATTAGCTAGTTAAAGCTAGTCAAGTTAAATAAATAAAATAGCTTACTCAAATATCAGAACAATTCAAATGTACGATCACAAAATAAAAATCTACATATTCTGTTTACTTAAACTTTAAATTTCTTAATTTAACTTTTTTTTTTTCAACTTATTTGGGTTTACGGTGTACTATTTAATTTGATGTTAATGGAAGTATTTGTGACAAATATATTTATGTTTTTGCCTATTCAATGTCCAAAATCTATTAATCATATTCAACATTAGGCTTTTTAACTGCAAATTTAATTTGTGTGGATATTGTGATGGTGACAGACTGAAAAAATTATCTGATATTTGACTATTTTATTATTTTATGCATCAGACAAAAACTCTACTTGGACGATTAACAAATGTGCTAGTTCCCCTTTGTGTCATTTTGTACAATCTGTGGTAACACTTTATTTTACTGTGTCCTTTTTAAACGTTGCATGTAGTCACTGTAGTAAAAACTATAAATGATGCATAATTACATACAACTAACCCTGAACCAACCCCTATTCCTTACCCTATAGTATAATTATTATCACTAAGAACTTAAATGTATTATTACACTGTAACACAGACACTTTAAAATGAAGTCAACCAAATCTGTCAACAATCTTTCCCATTTTTGGTTTACATGGTTTATGTTTTGGCTTTTGAACACCATTCGGAAAAAAATGCTGTATGCATTTAATGACTTCATATAAATTGATCATGCATTTATCGTTTTTGCATTTAATAATGTGATCTAAATTGATCGTGCATTTAACGTTTTTGCATTTAATAATGTAATATAAATCGATTTTTTATTTTAACTTTTTTGCATTTGCCAATGACAATCTCATATCAATTGTATGATATTGTTGAGTAAAGATTAGATTAGATTAGATTAGATTAGATTAGATTAGATTAGATTAGATTAGATTAGATTAGATCTTTATTGTCATTGTAAATGTTTATACAACGAAATTATGTTCGGAACAATCTAATTAGCAGCATAAAAACAATTAATACAAAAATATACATTCGGTAAAGGCGGTTTACTGTAAGTTGTTTTGCAAGGCTTTTGTGTAAATAATCTCTGTGGCCTGCAGGAGCGTGTGTAAACTGCATGCATGTAGTGTTACTTGCACACTTAAAACATTGAAGTAATTATATGCAGTTATATATGGATTTAAGAACATTTTAATGAGCTGACCTGAATCAGTATTTGTTTCAGTCTGTTAAAGGTCAAAAAAGAAAAACTGAGGACAAATGACACCAGATGCGTTCGTACATGATTTGTATGCATTAGATTTTCGTGAATGTATTTATTTTAGTTATTGTCTGCGCTTGACGTGTAACATTCTGATGGTGTTTTCCAGGTGGTTCTGTGAGGGTAAAGAGTTGGAAAACAGTCCTGATATTCAGATCCTCACCAACGGCGAGCGACACTCTCTGGTCATAGCCGAGGCGTTTGAAGAAGACACGGGCAGATACTCGTGCTTTGCCTCCAACTTTTATGGCACAGACTCCACCTCGGCAGAAATCTACATTGAGGGTAAGTAATTGAATTATTGACCGTTTACTATGAATGACTAAACGATTAGAGCCGCAGACCAAAATTTAAGTTTGCATCCTTTCATTTTCTAATAGGAGCGTCTTCATCAGATTCTGAAGGAGACCAACATTTTCAAGCACAGTGAGTTTCACGATTTTCCAACATTGAATCATGTTATAAGAATTACATGCATGCTGTATATATTAGGGGTGTAAAAGTACACAGACGTCACGGTTTATCACTCGCGTCCCGCCTCTTTGCCCATTGTCGGTTATCCAGGAGTGACACTCTGCCCAGATGGCGACGGCCGGCTCCGCCCACTTTGGGTTTCATAAATGCTATTCAGAAACCTTCAGGTGACATCACGGTTGGTGCTTGGATCGCCTCTTATCTTTTTCCAGTTGTGGCGGTTAGCAAACTGCGTTGCATTACTTTGCATTTGTTTTGTGGATCGCCAGTGGCAGTTTTTCTGTAAAACGGGCCATTAAGGGGCCACATGTTACATTCAGGGGCCACGCACAGGGTACATTAAAAAGAAAAGAAAAAAAGGAAGGAAGAATGGTGTTTTATGGCATTAAAAAGAGGTTTTATTGTAGCATAAAATGTTTTTTTTCTTTCCTTTTTCCTTTTTTTTATGAGGGGAAAAATAGGCAGAGATTGGTGTTTTATGACATTTTGTTTTATTTTAGCCTAAACTGTTTTCGTTTTTTAGCTACAATATACGTTTCTCAGTACTAAGTATGCAAACTTCTAAAACGGCAAACGTAAGAAGGACTAGCCAAGGAAAGGCTGCTCTCGCCTGGATTAACAAACGCTTAGCACCTGCTGATACCGAAAATACCAGATTACATTGTCAAAAAGCCGCTCTCTTTATAAACAAACCACAGATTTGAGCTTTAAACAACTGCATTCTCACGTGAAAAGGACTTAAAACTACATTTTGTGTCACATTAACAGTATTATTTTTAAATTACGCACGGTTTCTCGTCCTATTGATGCTAGTCAAGACCTCTTCTTCTTTTCCCAAGTTGCATCGACACATTACTGCTGCGAGTGCCACCAATTGTTTGGGATCTGTGCATCTGTGATCATTAGCCCCGTTTCCACCACAGGAAATTTACCCAGGAACTTTGTGTGGTACTCGGTGTGTTTCGACCGCAGGAACCAGGGTCTAAATGAAGTTCCGGGTAAATATTTCCTCCTCCAAACGGCCCTACTCGCGAGGTAGTACTTTTTCAAAGTTCAGGAACTTTCGAGGGCGGGACTTGGGCGCTGAACATGCTGATTGGTTGAGCTCAGGCAGCATTTTAGTTCAACCGGCATTTTTAAAAGTCTTTTGCGAGGTTCGGTCTACGTTCAGTAAATATCAGTCTTGCTCTCTGTCTGATGGCGCGCGTTCGTCTCAGCCATCACATGTGCAATGTCCGTAATAGCTGATAATAATATACAATGTCATTTTAAATCTAGCTTTACAAGGTTTCTGAATGAAATCTGCATATAGTGCTCTTTTCTGTCGTTGTTAATTACCTCTTAGTAAACCTATACATAACCAGCAAAAGCAGCACAGCTTGAATCTCTTCCATACTCGTTATTAATTTTTTTACAGTCTATTTTTCACCATGTAAACGACCTGACCGATTACTATAAGTGTGTGTCCTTACATGACGTGACGGCGCGCGCCGCGCTCATGTTGACAGGAAAGCTAATTTTTCTGAGGGGTAAACTTTTTATTTCGTAAGTTATGAAGATAATGTTGGAGTAATGACACAGCGTATATTGCCCCAGGCAGTTTTTACTTTAACTGCGCCTGACAGAAGAATTTTTTTTTCTGAGATGATGATTACACTTTACAACAAATAAATAGCTAATTATATAATACTGTATTAGTCCTGGTGGCCGTTAAGAGTTGCTATGGCTACAGTAAACACACTCCAGCTGCTGGAGAAAACAGCGGCGACATTTTTGATGCGGCAGACAAACTGCATGTGACAAAATGATTGCGATTGAGAGTCATCACATGTAAACACCAGATCGGTTTAGATAACGTCTCATGTAAACAGTCCACTAAATCTTTCAAACGGAACACGCAAAAATGATCACTGTTCGTCACTGACTTGGAGGAGCAGTCTTGCAGTCCTACATCTCCGGACTAATCTGCCTAATCTTCACAGAACTTTAGACCGCGATGGAAACGCAGACAGCTGCAGGTCTGGGGGGGAGAAAAGTCCCTGTAAAAAAGTTCCTGGTACAAATTGTTCCGGGTAATTTTGGTGGAAATGGGGCTATTGTGAAGAATTCTCCGGTTGCTTTTCTTGTCAACGATTGACAGAACTGGGGCCAATTAGATTTCTGCAGTGGCCAGCGCCTCTAGAACCGCCCCTGTGGATCGCTATTGACTGTATGCACCAAACCGTGACTATTTGGGATGACTGCATGTACTGTTACACCCCTGATATATAAGGACTCATTGCACTACCTTTACAGACCCCAAGGGACTTGGTTGAAAGCACATGTACATACTCTTTTTCAGACTTCATAAAAGATCTCCTCAGCTCGAGCCTGTTGAGGGCTTGTTAGAAACCAACACGTCAGCTGAAGACGCCACGCCAACTATAGCAAGCATCTGTGCTGAGCCACCAACAGCTTCAGACGCAGAAGCTGTAATACTGACCACTGACCTCCCCTCTGAGCGAGAAGATACAGAACTTCTGAGTACCACAGTCATCAGCTCTGAAATACCTGTACTAGAACCAACATTACCTGTGCTGGAATTAACCACACCTGTGTTAGAACCAACCGTACCTGTACTAGAATCAACCAAACCTGAATTAGATCCAACCATACATGTACTGGAATCCACCACACCTGTGCTAGAACCACCAATGCCAATATCTGAGGTGGAACCCCCTCCACCCCTCACCATAGCGCCACCATCACTTCCATCAAGCCAAAGTATCTCTGAAATACTGTTAACATCTCAACAGAGCATTCCTGAGGTTACCAACACACCAACTCTACAGTTTTGATCCCAGACCCACTAATGCATGTGTTTCTCTCACTTTACACCTTCCCTTTTTCAGAATCTGAATGGCAGCAGTAGTTATCTTCAAGGCTTCGATGTAAGGCCCATAATGGCAGCTCCTGTTTTTACAAAGGTATTGTAAACACAATGCACGTTGTATTTCTATTTTTCAGAATGATGCTTGAGTGCAAAGTTTTACTTGTGGGCAAAGAAATGTTGCCAACTGTAACCCTAATTGATGGAAGCTAAATCATATCAACAAATCCTTACCTCACGGGGAAGCCCTAAAAGTATTATTTATTTATTTTTGTCTAGAAAGCTTATATATATATATACATAGACATAGACATAGAAAAGCGCTGTATAAATGTAACAAATTATTATAATGAATTTGATCAATAAATAATAATTTAAGCACATTCTTTAAACATAAATTCAAAATAACTCACAATTTCATGCATAACCCTTTCAATTCAGCTCAAAATATCTTACATTAGGTGTCTTTGCCGACCTCTTTTGTTGAAAAAATTATAATAAAACACGATATTTCATGACTGGCCTTATAGCTCTACATGGAGCAAATGAGCTGTTCCGCTGGGTCCTAATGTCAGTTTCTCTTTGGTGTGCATTCAGATATTAGACATTATAAAACCACTTTTTATAAAACCAAAAAAAAGTTTTTGCATTTTAAGTTAGAATTTTGAGAAATTTTGTGTTTTTCTATGTGTACTGAGGCATTCCATTAATTCCTAAGGGGGTAAAAATGGCTAGGGTAGGGTAGGATTTTTCAATTTCATATTCCTCGAATCTTTGTGGTTAAAGGTAGGGTAGGTAAGAATTGGTTAAAAAACTTTTTTTCCAAATTTGTTTTAACGTTCTTTATATATCAATACATAATTAAAATGTAAGTACTCTTAAAAAAAAAAAGTATAAAAATTGAGTGCCTGTAGACCTCTCACGACTGTTTTAAAGACAGCTCATTATTTCCATTCACTCCACCTTCTCCCTTCTGGGCTCTTTCCAAAGCCACGCCCCAAAACACATGAACGCGCCTCACCGACCAATCAGCTGGAAGACGCATTATTGACCTGAGAGGAGCGGTGTGCATGTAGTGACATCATGTCAGAATCACATGTAATAAAACATCTAACTTTATCAGTATGAATATAAACAAATAAGATGTCTTTTAGTACTCACTATCAAGCTAGAATACCGGTACTGGTAAAGTTTAAAATATATTTTTGTTTGATTTGGTAACAAGCTAGTTATATTTATAAGGCAAAGCTAAAAAACGGGTAGCATCATGTTTTTCCCAATAACATCAGTTATACTGTGATGAAGATGAATTTCGTGTAAGATTCATAACATATACTGTGTTTTGCATGTAAGAGTTTCCATGATGAAAGCATTGTTGATTAGTAGTAGCTAAAGCTAACTTAGCTCTAAAAAAAGTTCTGGATTCGGTGTACTAGCTTTTACACATGCATTTTGTTATCTAAAGTTAAATTTAGCACAATTCAACACAACAGCGATCAACTTGAGCTAAGCATATTGAGTATTTATCATCTCTACTAATGGCTAAGTGTATAATATTGTAACTTTATGCTAAGTAATGTTATGTTAGCTATATTAGGCAGCTACGTGTGCTAGTGATACATGCTTCATGAAAACATTAACCGAAAAAATGTATAATTAAAATGAAAGATGACCTGTCCAGCAGAAATACAGCAGCAATGAGTCGTTTTTCAGCCCCTTTAGGTCCCTCAGTTCTCAACATCATTGGAAAGCCACGCAGATATTTACTCGAGTTTGATTTCTTTGTTTATCCAAAGACTTCTTGTGCATTGCCTTTACATGTAGGCCTACTGTCGTCCTTTTTTTGCATTGTTTGCCTTCGCTGACTGCAAAACCCTGCACTGTGAAGTTTGAATGCTTTTGCTCTTCCTAGAGGTGCGTGCGTGCATGTGGGCAGATCCTGTAGCGAAAGCGGTGGTCGCCATGGTAGCGAGAGAGAGTGACAGTCGCCCAAGCCAATCATTTGTTTCGTCCCGAACGAAAATAATGAGCAGTGTTCATTGCAGATTAAAAAGTCTTGTTACTTGATTTTTATACTCACTTTTTCAGAGTACTTACATTTTAATTATGTATTGACATATAAAGAAAGTTTAAACAAATTTGGACAAAAGTGTTTTAGATCATTCCTACCTACTCTACCTTTAAAGTGCGACAACAGTCTTAAGGTCTTAGACCACTCTGATGAACACAGAATAATAAAAAATGTTTTGAATGAGTTTTGGGTCAAAATGACCTGATGAAGGAAGACACATCACAACCATATGATGATAATTTCAAGATTCACCAGGCTCAAGTTGTAAAAGCGGGAGAATGAAGAATAAATTTCACACATGAAGTTGAGACCTTAAATTCAGTGAAAGTCTTTGGGATGTGCTGGAGGAGACTTTACAGAGTGTTGGACTCTTGCATTGTCAACACAAGTTCATTGATGCATCAATTTTTGGTCAAGATCTCTGTAAATTAGGATTAGAAGAACTGTTGTCAAACAAACAACATGCCAGAAACATAATGATCACTGCAATAATGATTCAGTCAGACTCGTAACCCTCTGGTGCTCTTCGGCCAAAACCTTTTTTATGTTTTGTTTATTTAGATTTTTTACTTTATCGGAATGGTATGAAACTTGGTAAAGGTTTTGGCACTTGCAATGTGAATAAAAAAAATAAAAAAATCATGGACATGATTTGAAAAGGTTTAATGGTCCTGAAAAGAATTGTCACACTTGTACTCGTGCTCAAAAATGTGTGTTTTGGAAAGAAAGACGAATGGAAACTTTTGATACTGCGCCAAAACAAAATCTTACAGAAAGCTAATTTTTTGAGATATCAAGCTCACATTTGGGACATGTTTAGATTTATGGCTTTGATTTTCTCTCAGTTTTAGAGTAAAACGGGTTTTGCAAAAATTTAAAATAGTATTTTTGTGAATTTTTTTACTTATTTTACGTTCACTTTTTAAAAAAATGTTTACTTCAGCAACAATCTGCCATTTGTCATCTTTAAAAAGAGATCAAACTGATCGGTGCATTAAAGCATTCAAGATTTCCGACAGTTTAAGTTGGACATTTCATTCTCAGGTCTATGCTACAAAAAGTGAATAAATGGACTATAACTACAGCTTAAATATATTTTAGTACCTTAAAATCCCCTAAAAATACAAAATATTAAGTAAAAAAACATTATCGAACTAAAATAAAGTACATTCATTTATTTAAAATAAAGTTTAAAAAAATCGGTCATTTTTGACCGCCGTGAAGAGCACCAGAGGGTGTTAAGCATTTGCCTCGCCTATTTCACAATCCAGGTGGAAATCCATAAATACTCATAGCAGTCATGCTGGTAGTTTTGCATGAGCGTGCACCTCAAGAATACGTTATCCTCAGAATATATAAAAATGTAGTTTTTACATGCTTTCCATTTCAGTGTCATTAAACACCATTGTCTCTTTTGGTGCAGAACCTTCAGGATGTCCTGGCTCTGGAGAGTCAGCTGGTAGTTTTGGAGTGCCGGATAAAAGGCACTCCCTCCCCTAAAGTGGACTGGTACAGGGAGGGAACGCTTATTGAAGATTCTCCAGACTTCAGGATCCTCCAGAAGAGTACGTCTAATTTTAATGGACATATACTTGAAAAGTCTGTTTCAAACTGTAACTTGCAAAAGAAAAGCTCTCAGTGCATGAATTGTTGTACAACTGATAATTGACACATTCTGCTTTTTTTTCATCCCAGAACCTAGATCTATGGCTGAATCTGGTAGGTGTATATGATTAGCCCTGCTTTGTCAAGTTAATTATGTCATGGCACTAACCACCTAACAGTCTACCATTTTTCTCTTTGCTGTGGACTTCAGAGGAGATATGTACGCTGGTTATTGCGGAGGTCTTTCCAGAGGATTCTGGAACTTTTACTTGCACAGCCAGCAATAAATATGGCACTGTTTCAAGTATCGCAGTTTTGAGAGTGAATGGTAAATTTGTGTTGATTATTGGGTCAGTTTTAATTTTAAAAAGTGAAACTGCTTACACCTTACAAGTCTAATTCTGAAAATATCTTTGTCTGCATCAATAGGGCACAAAAATAACAACACCAACTCCACAACAACAAGCACTTTAACTGTGGAATCCTCCGCACCAAAGATCCCGCCATCAGACCTGATATCAACAACGTTGAAGCGGAAGCCAGATGTTCCTCTGGTAAACAACAAGCTTCACTCAAGTATGATATGTCTCGACCCTTTGAGCTCTGGCTTTAAGCAGTCATACCATTTGGACTCTGTAACACTTCGTTCAGACTCCCTAAACCCTAGTATGTTTCGCCATGACCTCAGCACCAGCCTACCTAGTTTAAACCCTCTCAGCATTGGAAAATACAGCTCAGATACTTTCAGGAGTAGTCTACCCCAGCTAGACCCACTCAGCTTCAATGCTTCCTCACTCAACTCTGATTTGAACCACAAGTCTCTCGGCTCTAGCATTACACACTTCGATTCAGGAGGGTCTGGTTTTAATCCTCCCAAAGAACTGACCCAAAGTCCATCCAACGGATTAGCCTCCGGGATCACTTTGAGCTCAGATGACTGGTTTGAACCATCACCAAATGGTTCAAAATCTACCTCCAGCCTTTCTGTTATTAGTCCCCCATCGGTAAACTCAAGTAACCATCAAGAGCAACCAGCTGTTAAACCCCTACCAGATCCCCCAACTTCTTGCCTCAAGACAAGACCCGAAGGTGTGCTAGGGAATCACAATGAACCCCGCTCTAGTTCTCGAGTGGGTCTCCGCGTGACCTTTAAACTCCCGGTGGATGAAGAAGAAGAGAGAGAACTGTCATCCAAAGATCCACCACCAGTGTTGGCGAAACCAAAATTGTAAGTACCAACTTCAGAATGTTGCAAGACAACATTTTAGGACCTTCTGAACTAGATACAACACATTTGTTTTCTCCTTCTTTTGTCTTATCTTAGAGACCCAGTGCAACTTCAGATCCTCCACAACCAGGTGCTTTTGGAACAGCAGCAGGAGAATGTCTCCCCAAGCCAAGAGTTACCAATTTTAGACAAGACAAGTAGTGAGCCATCGCCTGTCACACCAACTCACCCTCCGGCAAATCCAGTGCCATCAGCACTCCGACCACCTCTCGTAATTCAATCTAGTCCCGTTCCACAACTGATCCCTACAACCATCCCTCCCATATTAAAAGCTGCTCCTGTATCCCAATTGAGCACGCTTTTAACCAATCCCTTGCCCTCTCCCCAACTTACTCCATCAGCCACCTTACACAACCACCCTCCAACACCTCAACAAAATCTGGTTCCTACTACTTTGGTAAATATTGTTCCACCAAATATGGTTCCTTCTACCCTAATACCCCAAACTATTACACCCAATGTGGCTCCTATGCCAAGTGTGATACCAATAATCCCAATAACTCAAGCTGCAGGAGCTCCCAACATCTCTATTCCTCAATCAAATGTCGGACATTCTACACCTTTTCCTCAACTTATCATGGCGCCATCCAGCCAAACAAACCCAAGCCACGTGACCAATATGCCTCCCATTAATCCTTCCAGTCATATATCACAAATAAACATGAATCCAATCTTGCAGATGAACTCTGTCCCCATTAGTGACATGAGTGTTGCCAAAACACAAGCATTGATGACACCTAATACAGCAATGGTGAACAACACTGCACCACAATTAAACACCACCTCAATTACTCATCCCAGTATGGCTCCACAAAGTGTGTCCTATCCACCCCTTAGTATCATCACCTCACTGCATCTAGTAAGAAATCCACCTGCACCCATGTCTCCACCACCGTTGAACAACACCCTGCCTCCACTTCCCGGGATTATTCCCATCTCCGCCCAGAGCTTCAGCTACACCAGGCCAAAGGAGTTCATCGCAGCCCAGGCGCTGTCTCCTATCAGGAGTCCTTCTCCAACTGAGTCTCCTGTTCCAATGCTTCACGAATTAGCTGCACAGATATTCCCGAAGTCGACACGGGAGCTCATGTCACCCGTCAACCAGTTTGCCCCGTCCCCAAGACGGTTTCCAACAAGGGTTCTGGAGTCTCCAAACAGCCCCCCATATGTGTCCTCACCACCTCTGTTTTCTCCTGGGCTGGGGAATTCAGTGTTTTCTTTTAGAGCTCAGTCACCACCACAAGCTTCTTCACCAACGTCTAGCAGCTCCACCCCCAGCCCCATCCAAAACCCAGTGGCCTTCCTTAGTTCTGTCCTTCCTTCGCTGCCAACATCTCATCCGACCAATGCCATGGGGCTGCCTAAAAGAGCCCCACTTGGGTAAGAAAACGCAAACACAAACATTTCATTATAACATCATGATATGGTTTTAAGCTCACACTTTCTCTTAGGCCCAGTTTACACCTGACATTAACAGCGATTTACCATATGGCCTTTGTATCATTAGAAACCCAGGAGTATATTCGAATCAGGGTTTCCGTTGTCCGGTAATTACCGGACATTGGCCGGGAAAAAAATTAAATGTCCGACAAAATGAAATCTTTTCGGTCAAATTGTCAGATTAAAACTGCCTCTTATCGATACCGTAAGGCTGCAACGTGATGCCCTCGCCGTCATGACAGCGCTCCGTGGCTCTGGAGGATTGCAATTCTCCACAGCCTGCGAAGTCCTCATTTGTGATTTCCGCGAAATGTACCCAGAGTGGACCAAGCTCGCCAAGATAGCCTGTGTAATCCCTGTCTCGAGTGTTCCTGCAGAGAGGGGGTTCTCGCTGCAGAATCGGATAAAGCAACGGCGTTAAGCGTTAGATTAAAGCGCTCGTCTGTGTGAAGACTTGCTGAGAGAAATCTGCACCACTGATAACAGCGGCAACGAGCGCCTGATCGCCTCTTATTTAACAAACGAATGAAAATATACTCTTCTAGTTAACCAGAGATGTTTTGTTTACGGCCTGATTATGTCATTTTTTTAAGTTACATAAACTGCTTTCAGTTTTCCTCAACTTTACTAATTAAGAGGCGATATTTGACCGGCATATCATCAAAATGTCCGGAAAAGTAAACCTCTGCCGGTCACTTTGACCGGCACGATTTTTTTCTAGCGGAAACTCTGATTTGAATGATCATACTTTTAGAGTCCAGAGATAGTCGAAAATGCTTTAGAGCAGATTGCTTTCGTAGTCTAACGGTGTGTTCACACGGGGCGTAGGCGTTAACGCTTGACGGAGGGCGTGGCTGAAGCTTGGTGCTGACGCGATCGTCATCGTGACAACAGCCAATCACATTAAAACTTACTTGCCGCTTGGACCACAACACAAAAAAACGCCTTTTTTGACAGCTAGTCTGTGAGACGAAATGGATGGCATTTTTGTTGTATGTGCGAATGCGATTGCCCCTGTAGTTGTTGTCAGTGCACTGCACAGGTGCTCGAAGCTGTTCAAAGCCCGACAGCGGGAAGAATATCACGTACTGCTCCGGGAGCTGCGTCTGGATGGTTCACGGAGCAGTAATGAACGCAATCGACTAGCGCCTGCTCAACGATATTTGCATACGGCGATCTGATTGGATGACGCCTACGCTGGCGCTTGAAAAGCTGAGAAATCTGCAACTTCTGCCGCTTGCAACGCGAGTGAAGCGACGCGACAGAACCCACAATTCAGTTCAGCATCGGATGATGTCACCCATTCAAAGTAAATGGGAAGCATTAACGCCTACGCCACGTGTGAATGCGGCGTAATGCGTTCGAACAGCTACTAAATGACTAACACAAACATTATGGGAAGCGTGCTAGCCAGACGGGAATTAAACTTTGTCGGCTGGAGACCCACATTTGGTTTGAAGACAAAAAAACGTACCAAGCACAATGTTCTCTCACCATTCCTGATTTTTATCTTGCGCATATTGGAGCAGAAATGAAAGCTGATGCTCTCTGTATGTTTTTTTGTTTTTTGTTTGTTTTTTGTCGGAAGCATTCATATATGAAAATTGATGAGTTTATTTTGTCCATCTGAAATAACATTTACCTGCCCATTTCTTCGAAGAAATCAGGACAGAAGTGGTTGAATGTTGACAAAAAAGACTGATTTAAACACCAGGTGTAAACAGGAATGTGACTCCCTCATCCATTTGTGATCCAAATGACCAAAATGCATCTTAATACCAGGTGTAAACAGGGCTTTAAAGTGATAGTTCATGTACAAATCTTAATTGTTTCAACGTTCACTTGTCCTCATGTTGTTCTTTCTTCTGTGCAACACAAAAGGTTTTTTTTTTATCCTGGCTGAATCAGATCTGTGAACAAATGAACTGAATCAACTGATTCATTGAAAAGATTTGACTCGTTTGAACAAATCATTCTTCTATGAACTTTCTGAAAACGTCCAAGCAGAGCCAGGGTGGATTTCAGTATTCTCAGGGAATAACTACTTTATGATTGTTTTATGTCATTTTTAAACATGACAGGCCTCCATTACTCTTTCATTTTCACTATATTGAAAAGAGAGGCCACTCAGTCCTCAATATTCTTCCAAAATTCACCTTATTGTGTTCGATGAAAGAAAGACAGTCAATGGGGAGTTTTGTTTTTGTATGTTCCTTTAATGTGATTTTCCCAAGTCATGTTGCTGCATCAGGATTTTAAAGGGTTATAGTGAACCTACTTAAGAGACATTTTCCCTGTGATTTTAAGGGCAGGTGATGGTTAGTGTTTGTTGAATCTTCTTGTGCCTCAGTCTCGCTGTGTTACTCTATGTTTAGGCCTCAAAGTGCACTGAAGAAGAACCAAAGAGTTTCCAGACTCATGTCCGATAGCGAACTCCGCGAAAGCAGGGAAACACTCTTACAAGATATTGAGAAGAAGTTGCAATCTAAAGATGAACCACTTCGTTTTGGACAACAGGTACGACAAAGATGTCTATTACAAAGATGTAAGGGGTGTTTTGCTTGACTAGTGTATAGTAGGCAATGCCTTGGCCGGGTTGACTGACTCAAGGTGGCTCATCTGCTTTAGTGCACTAAAACAAGTTATAGATTGAGTTCTGATTTTCTTTGTGTCACACAATTACTCAGGGTTTAATCTTGGTTTGTAATAGTGCTTGTGTGGGCTTATACAAAACACTGATTGATGGAGATGGAGAAGGAATAAGGAGGAAAAATGTATAGAAAACATGGCATGTATGTACTATGTTCTAAGCACCATGGTTATATCAGTCTCTACTCTCAAAGAAATCTCAGCTACACTTCATGTCAAAATAGCTAGCACTTCTTAATTATAATAGCAAAAACAGCCATTTGTCCATTTGTTTCTCTCTTATGGAGATAGAAAAAGAGAGAGATTTAAATTCTGTAAATATTTAGTTGTTTTGTAAAGGTCTTTAAAAATCAAACTCTTCTAATGGGAAATGCTGTTTCACCTAGAAATACTTACGGTTGTTTTAGATGTGAGTGTTTCATGTTGATTATAAATGCAAATATACATGATTTGAGTACTTCAATGTAATAATTTCAATTGTGTTATTGCTATCAGTAGTGCTAACTCCCCTTTATAAATGAAAACCTTTTTTAAATTTCTTTGTGGTCTTTATATCGCCATATATATGTATGTATGTATGTATGTATGTATGTATGTGTATATATATACATACACACCGATCAGGCATTGACCACTGACAGACCACTGATGATCTCTTCATCACGGCTCCTGTTAGTGGGTGGGATATATTAGGCTGCAAGTGAACATTTTGTCCTCAAAGTTGATGTGTTAGAAGCGGGAGAAATGGGCAAGCGTAAGGATTTGAGCGAGTTTGGCCAGATTGTGACGGCTAGACGACTGGGTCAGAGCATCTCCAAAACTGCAGCTCTTGTGGGCTGTTCCCGGTCTGCAGTGGTCAGTATCTATCAAAAGTGCTCCAAGGAAGGACCAGTGGAGAACCGGCCACAGGGTCATGGGCGGCCAAGGCTCATTGATGCACGTGGGGAGCGAAGGCTGGCCCGTGGGGTCCGATCAAACAGACGAGTAGCATGTGAGCATCAGAACTGAACTAAGGGAGCCTTACCTGCGGAACACATGGCCCCAGGATGCACTATGGGAAGAAGGCGAGCCGGCGGAGGCAGTGTGATGCTTTGGGCAATGTTCTGCTGGGAAACCTTGGGTCCTCCATCCATGTGGATGTTACTTTGACACGCTCCACCTACCTAAGCATTGCTGAGACCATGTTCAGCCTTTCATGGAAACGGTATTCTGGTGGCTGTGGCTCTTCCAGCAGGATAATGCTCCTGACACAAAGCACAAATGCTTCAGGAATGGTTTGTGAAGCACAACAACCAGTTTGAGGCGTTGACTCGGCCTCCAAATTCCCCAGATCTCAATCCAATCGAGCATCTGTGGGATGTGCTGAAGAAACAAGTCCGATCCATGGAGGCCCCACCTCGCAGCTTACAGGACTTAAAGGATCTGCTGCTAACATCTTGGTGCCAGATCCCACAGCACACCTTCAGGGGTCTAGTGGCGTCCATGCCTCGACGGGTCAGCAAAAGGGAGACCATCTTAATATTATGCCTGATCGCGTGTGTGTGTTTGTGTATATATCGATCACTCTATAGAGTTAATACATTTACATTCATGCATTTGGCAGATGCTTTTATCCAGAGCAACTTATATTGGATTCAAGTTACACATTTGACATTTTTGTCAGTTTTTGCTTTCCCTGGGAATCGAACCCATGACCTTGCCATTGCTAGAGCCACGCTCTGCGGTTTGAGCTACAGGAAAGCAGAGTCACCCTTTTCACATGCTAATACATTTCATGTCTCAAATATGCGTCCGCACCATATTAACACTGAGTAACACTATAACACCATTTATCACACATTTGTCTTGATGTGTGGCTAGTGTCTGTGTTTACATCACCGTCATTCATCCTGTCCTCCATAGAAGCCGAGTTATGTGGGGGAAGTGAGCCGATCGCTCGGACCAAACATTCCCACTGCAACTGTCATTAACTATGACGAGGTACAAGGACTTTTCTCCATTGCAAGCAGTGCTTTGTTCTGTAGTGCACATCCATTTTAATTAAAACAAGATCTAATATAAAGCGGTAGCCTTTCCCACTAATGGAGCTGCATGGATAATAACTCTCTTTAGAGGAAGATGCTGTATATTTAATATGTTAATTATTTGCAAACTTTAGCATTAAAACCTCAGTTTAACAAATAAAAATATGGCTGTGTCATTGTAAATTGTGACTAATAATAAAAAAGATTATGCATGAGCACCTTTAATATAATTAAATGCTACATGTTATGCACTAACCAAATATCAGTGTTCAGTGGATATCTCAAACAGAAGCAAAAATGACATGAGCATTATTCAGCCATCAGTAAAGACTGTTTAGTGTCGATGTGAATGCAGGCGGTGTCTGTGAGTAAACATAAGTGCATAAGCATAAGTGCTGGGCATGAGAGACTAGACAGAGATAGGAAAGAACAGGGCTGTTCTGTGTTATAAATAGAGGTGACTGCGTTTAGAGATGTTGGCGGTCGCCCAGCTTTCATCGAGACGGACCGGCTGCTCAGGCCTCTTCAAATACTCTTAATAGGTGCTTTTTAAAATGGGAATATTAAAGGGTACATTTCATATTTTTTTAGTAACCAGCTTTGGAATTTGCATCGAAAACAGTCCTAATTTAGTTTTTTAACCCCCAGAACATAATTTTTAATGGCTAGTTTACTTTTAAGACTTTAATCTGTTTATTATAATGTTATGTTATTATTGTAATGGGTTCACATGTTGTCAAATGCGTCACTGATCTGCTCTGGTGCCACTGATCTATGTCTATAAAACACTAGAGAATTTATAAGCCTCTTTATATTGAGCTATACAGGAATCTAGTGGTCATATCATGGCATTACAAACGTTTTTCTGTTTTAATTCCAACTATATGCCACTAATATACATCCAAAAATATTTTATTTTTACTCCTTGTCTCTATTTTAACCACAGCTAGGCCTACTGCTTTAATTGGACCCTAACGAAACAAAAATATATTGCAGTATATTGGAAAATATCATGTAATACATTAGGCAATATATTCACATATATTTATATTCACCAATATATTGCAATATATGAAAGCGGCAATCATTTGTATATTTTGCAATATATTACAGGAATATATAATATATTGTATAATACCATCAATATATTATTCCATGCATTTACAATATATTATAATATATTTTGAAGTAATATATTGGTAAATATATTTTCCTTTCATAAGGGGAAAATTATTTCAAATTATGTTAAGGTAGTGTATTGTTTTCAATGGGGAAAAATAGCTCATAAAATGTTTAAATAATAATCAACAACAATTATTTAAACAATTCATTAAAACAAAATTATATAATATTGTTTTTCCTGAAGAAAAAAAAGTTTTTAGTTTTATATGACCCTCTCATTAACCCCCAGAGCATGACGTTTCGAGGGCTAGTTTTTACTGTGTATTATAATGTTATGATATTATTGAAATTGGTTCACATGTTGTAAAATGCATCACTGATCTGATCTGATCTGGTGACCTTACCGCTGATTAGCATTGTCATTTATCAGATATGTATGTTTTGTATTTTTATTAGTTAGCTAGTGTGGATAATGTTTCCACAGAACCTGGAGAGAGACGTTTCCAAAGTTGCTTTAATTCAGAAGTATGAAAACATAAACGGGTTTATGAAAACATTGTGTGTGTTTTTTGTAGGAATACAAGGTGACGAGCTTTGAGCAGCGGCTTATGAGTGAGATTGAGTTTCGTTTGGAGAGAACTCCCGTCGAGGAGTCGGATGATGAAGTTCAGCATGATGAGATTCCCACCGGAAGATGCATCGCGCCCATTTTCGACAAGAAACTGAAGCACTTCAGGGCTGTGGAAGGGATTCCCGTCACATTTACCTGTAAGGTCGTCGGAATTCCAGTTCCAAAGGTGAGTGTTTGACAGACTGAGGGATTCTGGGATTATAAAGCATGCACGGAAAATAAGAGTCGGTAAGATTGTTAAAAGAAAGTGAAAGAAGTCTCTTCCGCTCACCAAGGCTGCATTATTTGATCAAAAATACAGTAACAATTGTGAATGTGAAATATTATTATAATATAAATCAGCTGTTTTCTATGTGAATATATAGTAAAGTGTAATTTATTATAAGCTGAATTTATCATCATTACTCCAGTCTTCAGTGTCATAAGAATTAAAGTGTAGAACAATCTCAAGGCGGATCAGAAGTAATGGACAGCACCTGAGTTAAATATATTAGTGTCGCTGCAAAGGGTCTGAATGTGATATTTCAGTTTTTTGTCAATATGGTGTGCTGTGTGTTCATTAAAGGAACACTCCACTTTTTTGAGAAATAGGCTTAATTTCCCGAGTCCCCTTAGAGTTAAACAGTTGAGTTTTACCGTTTTTGAATCCATTCAGCCGATCTATATATCTGGTGGTAGAGCTTTTAGCATAGCTTAGCATACATCATTGAATTGGATTAGACCGTCAGCATCACAGAAATGACCAAAGACTTTATTTTTTCAATATAATATTTTTCCTATTTAAAACTTGACTATTCTGTAGTTACATTGTGTACTAAGACCAACGGAAAATGAAAAGTTGTGATTTTTTTTAGACCGATATAGATAGGAACTATTTTCTCATTCCTGCATAATGATCACAGAATTTCGCTGCCATCCCACGGGTGCAGCGGCGCAGTGATATTACACAGTGACTGAAAGTAGTCCTCAGATAGGCAACTTCCAATGCGACCGGCACTAAGTTTGTGTAGTTACAGAGAATGCACTTTTACGGTAGAAAATCAGTGATTATTACACAGGAATGAGAAAATATTTCCTGGTCATATCGGTCTAAAAAAAACCCAGCAACTTTACATTTTTGTTAGTCTTAGTACTTGATGTATCTATTTAAGTGTCAAGTTTTAAATTGGAAAAATATTGAAAGTCTTTGGTCATTTTTTCGAGCGCAATGCTAACGGTCTAATCCGATTCAGTGATGTATGCTAAGCTATGCTAAAAGCTCTACCACCAGATACAGAGATCGGCTGAATGGATTCAAAAACAGTAAAACTCAACTGTTTAACTCTAAGGGGACCCAGAAAATAAGCCTATTTCTCAAAAAAGTGGAGTGTTCCTGTCACAGACTGACTGTGACCCCAGACTTTTATAATGAAGGGACTGAACATGGGTATGTGCATACACTGAACTGTTTCCACCATTACACATACACACAAACTAAATGCCGGCTAAAAATACAATCTGATGTTGCGTGTTGTAATATCCCTTATTCGTCCCAAGTTATCACTTTCCTTGTTTTGTTTGTTTAATGCTAAAATGTGTTGAAATGTTTAATGTTCAGTGATGCATGCTATTATAATATCATTACACACACACAAAAAAAGAACAACATACTTTACAACATAAGAGTTTATTTAATTTCATTCAGTGTCAGTTTAACTTCAATACATTTCAAACTGCAACATATACCTTCGGGTGCACCTTTCACTTGCCAAACCAGTACACATGGAAAGTAGCCATTTTTAAGCTAGCATTTGCTCATCAAAGGTTACTTCATCTAGTTCTGACCTCATGGGGGAGGGAGAGAACCTGGGATGTAAGTGTTTCCTTATATGTTTTGTCTTTATTGTTTTGAGCTCTGTACATGTTAGTAGTTGTAAACAATATATGTTGTAGAGTTGAAATGTTGTGAAGGTTTTTTTTGTTTATGTCTTGTCATCTGTATGTAACCTATAGGTTTTCCCCTAAAATGGTATGCTCCAGAAATAGGAGGAGCCAAAGCCTATAAAAGAGGCAGCCATTTTAGGGAAAAAGGAGGATAGTGTGGAGAGATTGAAACACGTTTGTATTTTTGGGCCTGTACATTGGCATAGCCAACTTACATTCGTATATTGCAAGTTTATTTTCTTTTGTATTATATTTTTTGATTATTGTTCCTGTTTTTTTCACTATTGGTACTGTATATATATAATATTTTTTCACCTTGGTGAATAAAACTACTGGACCGTGCATTTTTGTCCCCAGTCACCTATTTTACACCTCGGTCTGCTGGTACATCCTAACAGTTCCTTTGATGAAAAAAAATAACTTAAATGATTTTAGCAAATGGCTGCAATATAACACGGTGAAAAACTGAAGGGGGTCTGAATACTTTCCGTGCCCACTATATATACATATTATATATAATATAATATATATAAATATGTCAAAAAAGTAGGTTCCCCCACCCCACTTTCTCCTAAAAATACAATCTGCCAAGATCACACTTGTTTAGATATTTTCAAGTTCGTCATCTAATCCAAAAATATTGCTTCACATATCCCTCTATTCTCTATTCCTTCCAATACAGGATTGGGTGCAATTTTTAATATTCCCAGTAATCTCTAATGTATATAACACTTTAATGTCACTAAAAGATATGAATCTAGACAGAATCCGTGCAGAATGGACAAAGGATTTGGCAGTGGATATATCAGATGAAACCTGGATTAATGCCATATTTAGAGTGAATGGTACAATCTCCAGTACTCGCTTGGGTTTAATTTAGTAAAGGGTGCTCCACAGACTTTATACAGCAAGGTGAGGCTATCCAAGATGTATGCAAATGTAGCTGACACATGCGAGCGACGTCGTTCTGCTAAAGCAGACTTGGCTCATGTGTTCTGGACTTGCCCCAGACTGATTGATAACTGGACAACTATATTTAAAACTTTGTCTGAGGCATACACTAAGGATATCAGACCTAGTTTTGAAATGGCTATTTTCGGAGTATCTGAGCAAGGTTTGTTCATGTCCAAAAATTGTCAAGACGCATGCGCTTTTGCATGTCTTTTGGCTCGGAGAAGAATATTTCTTGGGGCTTAGGGATGTAATACTGTTTTTGAAATTGGAGAAAATTCAATATTTTGTTAGAGGATCCACCAAATGTTTATAAATACAAGTTTCAGTTCTGTCTCCAAACTGCATGATGATGGACTTTTATTCTGTACTCTTCACACAGGTTTACTGGTTTAAGGATGGAAAGCAGATTTTGAAGAAAAACGAGCATTATAGGAAGATCAGAGAGGGTGATGGGACGTGTTCGTTACACATTGAAGCCGTTACAAATGACGACGATGGCAATTATACAGTCATGGCAGCGAATCCACAGGTAACAGCAGCAAACATCACAGAGGCAGCCAGCTGAGATCACTGTGGATTATGGTTTAATGAAAGCCAAGCCTCTTGTCATGTCCACAGGGTAGAATAAGTTGCTCTGGCCATTTGATCGTCCAAACGGGTCCCGTGCGAAACCGGCCCATGGTGCACTCTCAGAGGTGAGCTCCATCAATGCTCAGCTTTCACACCGTAATGTTATATACCCAAATATAAGACTACCCCCCATATTGCAGCCTATTTTTAGGACACAAACCTCATGGTATACATGGGTGTCTGAACCATTGTGTGACAAGACCCACCCACTTTTTACGACCAATTATATTGGACCCGCTCACTTTTATCGACTCTAATTTAGCACGTCTGTTTACCTAGCTCTAACTGAGAAACACTTCATATTAAACACGTTAGATGCTTTATTTCCACTTTTCTAATATTTACTTACTTTTTTTTTTTTAAATAAATGCCTTTCCGATCTGATATGTCATGGGAGAAGGGAGTAGAGCGAGTTCGGCAAAAGGTAGATTCGAACCTCAGATTGATTTGTGTCAAACCGATTAACCGTTAAAAATTGCGTAACCGAGTGAAACATTTTGCTCGGTTAAGTGGTGTCAATGACGTGCTTTGAATTTAGTCGTAATAGATTTTTGCACCGCTAGAGACCACCAGAGCGCTCTCAGACATTTGTAATATCCACAAGAAGAAGTCATGACCAGCTTTCTAAGCGGGCAAAGAAAGCGTGGGAGCACTTTAAAAATTGAGAGTGATGGGGCAAAATGCAAGTATTGCAATGCAGTGCTTACCGCATTTTTCAGGCTATAAGTCGCTCCGGAGAATAAGTCGCATCAGTCAAAAAATGCGTCATGAAGAGGAAAATAACATAAGTCGCACTGGGCTATAAGTCGCATTAGGGCAGAAGCAGAGCGCGAGCCGCGCGCGCTGTGCATAACGGAGCAGAAGAAAGAAAGTTTGAAGTGAGAAACTTGTGAATGACTAGAGAAAAGCAGAGCTTACTTTAACTGTAATGAAGGAAACAAAAAAAGCTAATCGCGGACTGAAAGCAAGATGGCCAGAGCTGAAGGGACGAGTCCACAGATGCTTGAACTCTCTGCCGGGAGAGGCTCAGCCGCGCGAGTCAAACGCTGTGGGAATCGTTCTCGGCTGCATATTTTACTACATGCCCTAATCATGCAGGCGCCCTCGCAGCCACTCGCATTGCTCGTGAACTGGTGCGCGCATCTCATCCTAATTTAACGAAACTCAGCGTAGGCCTCACAGACATGAAATATATCTTAAGAAAGCTTGAAATGTCTTTTAACAATTTAAAAGGAAAAGAAATAGGCTACTCTCTGATTATGTAATCCATGATGTGCATTTCTCTCGATAGGCGCGTTCACTACGGAGATGGCGGTCGTCAACTTAATAAACTAAAAATAATAACCCTGACGCACACTATGGTTAACCGAGTATTAACCGCTAAGGGCCTCGGTTAACGGTTAATGAAAAACTTGAAAACGTGCAGCCCTAGTCAAAACTTGATAGCATGCGTCTCAAACCTTACACTAAAGCCATGGTAAAACACTCAGGAATTTCTGTAATTTTGTCTGGTCCAATCAATCGTTTAGTAAATGGTGGTATTACTTTACACCATTTAATGTAAATGGTGTTTATTGTAAATGGCATCTAACATTACTCCAGTAAAAAAAAAATCAGAAAGAGGACCCACACAGTTTTTATTTGCTTCTGACACCCATATACGGTAATTACTCCGCTGTGGCTTACAGATGTTTTATAGCCTTGCATGTTTAATATTTCTTTCCTCACTCGTTTTCCTCAGAGTACGAGCGCGTGTCCAGGAGGTGGAGGGAGAACCGACTCAAGAGCGCTTCTTCCGTCCGCACTTCCTGCAGGCTCCAGGAGACATGTTGGCCCACGAGGGCCGGCTCTGTAGGTTAGACTGCAAGGTACTGACAGAACCCAAAACACACCTGAGCACTTAAAACAGGGGTCCCCAAACTCGGTCCTGGAGGGCCACTGTCCTGCAGAGTTTAGCTCCAACCTCAATCAAATACACCTGAGCACTTAAAACATCAGGCAGAGAAACCACAGGTGTAGTTCAACACGTCATCCGCTAACCACACACACACACACACACACGTAAACAAAACTACACCGTACAGACTGTCTTCATTTACAGCAGGACAGCAGCACACTTTAAGATTTACTCTATGCACAAATAATATACTTTAACTGAATGGAATGTTTCCAGACACTTAATGCATGTTAATTGCAATTAAATAAAAATGTATTAATTGTTTAAATTTATATTAAATGCAGTCATCCATCCATCGATCCACCCATCCAACGTATCATTCTATCATCCATTCATCCATCCAACGTATCATTCTATCATCCATTCATCCATCCAATGTATCGTTCTATCATCTATCCATTCATCCATCCAATGTATCGTTCTATCATCTATCCATTCATCTATCCAATGTATCGTTCTATCATCCATCCATCGATCCACCCATCCAACGTATCATTCTATCATCCATTCATCCATCCAATGTATCGTTCTATCATCTATCCATTCATCCATCCAATGTATCGTTCTATCATCCATCCATTCATCCATCCAACGTATCATTCTATCATCCATTCATCCATCCAATGTATCGTTCTATCATCTATCCATTCATCCATCCAATGTATCGTTCTATCATCTATCCATTCATCCATCCAATGTATCGTTCTATCATCCATCCATTCATCCATTCAACGTATCGTTCTATCATCTATCCATTCATCCATCCAATGTATCGTTCTATCATCTATCCATTCATCCATTCAATGTATCGTTCTATCATCTATCCATTCATCCATCCAATGTATCGTTCTATCATCTATCCATTCATCCATCCAACGTATCGTTCTATCATCTATCCATTCATCCATCCAATGTATCGTTCTATCATCTATCCATTCATCCATTCAATGTATCGTTCTATCATCTATCCATTCATCCATCCAATGTATCGTTCTATCATCTATCCAGTCATCCATCCAATGTATCGTTCTATCATCCATCCATTCATCCATTCAATGTATCGTTCTATCATCCATCCATTCATCCATTCAATGTATCGTTCTATCATCTATCCATTCATCCAACGTATCGTTCTATCATCTATCCATCCAATGTATCGTTCTATCATCCATCCATTCATCCATTCAATGTATCGTTCTATCATCCATCCATTCATCCATTCAATGTATCGTTCTATCATCCATCCATTCATCCATTCAATGTATCGTTCTATCATCCATCCATTCATCCATCCAACGTATCGTTCTATCATCCATCCATTCATCCATTCAATGTATTGTTCTATCATCCATCCATCCATTCATCCATCCAACGTATCGTTCTATCATCCATCCATTCATCCATTCAATGTATCGTTCTATCATCCATCCATTCATCCATTCAACGTATCGTTCTATCATCTATCCATTCATCCATCCAATGTATCGTTCTATCATCTATCCATTCATCCATTCAATGTATCGTTCTATCATCTATCCATTCATCCATCCAATGTATCGTTCTATCATCTATCCATTCATCCATCCAACGTATCGTTCTATCATCTATCCATTCATCCATCCAATGTATCGTTCTATCATCTATCCAGTCATCCATCCAATGTATCGTTCTATCATCCATCCATTCATCCATTCAATGTATCGTTCTATCATCCATCCATTCATCCATTCAATGTATCGTTCTATCATCTATCCATTCATCCAACGTATCGTTCTATCATCTATCCATCCAATGTATCGTTCTATCATCCATCCATTCATCCATTCAATGTATCGTTCTATCATCCATCCATTCATCCATTCAATGTATCGTTCTATCATCCATCCATTCATCCATTCAATGTATCGTTCTATCATCCATCCATTCATCCATCCAACGTATCGTTCTATCATCCATCCATTCATCCATTCAATGTATTGTTCTATCATCCATCCATCCATTCATCCATCCAACGTATCGTTCTATCATCCATCCATTCATCCATTCAATGTATCGTTCTATCATCCATCCATTCATCCATCCAATGTGTCGTTCTATCATCTATCCATTCATCCATCCAATGTATCGTTCTATCATCCATCCATTCATCCATCCAATGTATCGTTCTATCATCTATCCATTCATCCATCCAATGTATCGTTCTATCATCCATCCATTCATCCATTCAATGTATCGTTCTATCATCTATCCATTCATCCATTCAATGTATCGTTCTATCATCCATCCATTCATCCATCCAATGTATCGTTCTATCATCTATCCATTCATCCATCCAATGTATCGTTCTATCATCTATCCATTCATCCATCCAACGTATCGTTCTATCATCTATCCATTCATCCATCCAATGTATCGTTCTATCATCCATCCATTCAATGTATCGTTCTATCATCCATCCATTCATCCATCCAATGTATCGTTCTATCATCTATCCATTCATCCATTCAATGTATCGTTCTATCATCCATCCATTCATCCATTCAATGTATCGTTCTATCATCCATCCATTCATCCATCCAACGTATCGTTCTATCATCCATCCATTCATCCATTCAATGTATCGTTCTATCATCCATCCATTCATCCATCCAATGTATCGTTCTATCATCTATCCATTCATCCATCCAATGTATCGTTCTATCATCTATCCATTCATCCATCCAATGTATCTTTCTATCATCTATCCATTCATCCATCCAATGTATCGTTCTATCATCTATCCATTCATCCATCCAATGTATCGTTCTATCATCCATCCATTCATCCATTCAATGTATCGTTCTATCATCTATCCATTCATCCATTCAATGTATCGTTCTATCATCCATCCATTCATCCATCCAATGTATCGTTCTATCATCTATCCATTCATCCATCCAATGTATCGTTCTATCATCCATCCATTCATCCATTCAATGTATCGTTCTATCATCCATCCATTCATCCATCCAATGTATCGTTCTATCATCTATCCATTCATCCATTCAATGTATCGTTCTATCATTCATCCATTCAATGTATCGTTCTATCATCTATCCATTCATCCATTCAATGTATCGTTCTATCATCCATCCATTCATCCATCCAACGTATCGTTCTATCATCCATCCATTCATCCATTCAATGTATCGTTCTATCATCCATCCATTCATCCATCCAATGTATCGTTCTATCATCTATCCATTCATCCATCCAATGTATCGTTCTATCATCTATCCATTCATCCATCCAATGTATCGTTCTATCATCTATCCATTCATCCATCCAATGTATCGTTCTATCATCTATCCATTCATCCATCCAACGTATCGTTCTATCATCTATCCATTCATCCATTCAATGTATCGTTCTATCATCCATCCATTCATCCATTCAAAGTATCGTTCTATCATCCATCCATTCATCCATCCAATGTATCGTTCTATCATCTATCCATTCATCCATCCAATGTATCGTTCTATCATCTATCCATTCATCCATCCAATGTATCGTTCTATCATCTATCCATTCATCCATCCAATGTATCGTTCTATCATCTATCCATTCATCCATCCAATGTATCGTTCTATCATCTATCCATTCATCCATTCAATGTATCGTTCTATCATCTATCCATTCATCCATTCAACGTATCGTTCTATCATCTATCCATTCATCCATTCAATGTATCGTTCTATCATCCATCCATTCATCCATCCAACGTATCGTTCTATCATCCATCCATTCATCCATTCAATGTATCGTTCTATCATCCATCCATTCATCCATCCAATGTATCGTTCTATCATCTATCCATTCATCCATTCAATGTATCGTTCTATCATCTATCCATTCATCCATCCAATGTATCGTTCTATCATCTATCCATTCATCCATCCAATGTATCGTTCTATCATCTATCCATTCATCCATTCAATGTATCGTTCTATCATCCATCCATTCATCCATCCAATGTATCGTTCTATCATCTATCCATTCATCCATCCAATGTATCGTTCTATCATCTATCCATTCATCCATCCAATGTATCGTTCTATCATCTATCCATTCATCCATTCAATGTATCGTTCTATCATCTATCCATTCATCCATCCAACGTATCGTTCTATCATCTATCCATTCATCCATCCAACGTATCGTTCTATCATCTATCCATTCATCCATTCAGTGTATCGTTCTTTCATCCATCCATCCTACTTCTTTTAAGCACAGCAAAAGATTATTAAAAACAATGATTAACAATGTACTATGAAATAAAAAATATAATGTCTTTATGTGCACATTTTTTACTTAACTCTGTTAAGAAACGTCGTAATAAAGGGTACACTCTTCAAATAAACTTAACTTAAATACCTTAACTTATTTAACCCAGTAGCTAACTGATTTTTGCCAAATTTTAAAATGTTTTAAAAGTGACTCGTATCCAAATAGTTTTTCGGGCCTCTGTCTGTTATCCTATACAATGAAAAATAAAATGTTTTGTCTGTAGTTGAGTTCTCTGAAACCCTCTGTGCTGTGCAGGTGAGCGGATTACCCCATCCTGAAATCATGTGGCTTCTGAACGGGAAGCCCATATATCCAGACTTAACTCACCGGATGCTTGTGAGGGAAAACGGGATCCATTCTCTGGTGATTGATCCTCTGACTCAAGCTGATGACGGGACGTACACCTGCATCGCCTCAAATAAAGCTGGACAGAGTTCATTCTGCCTCCAGCTCAAAGTCGTGGGTGAGAGCCACATCCTCTCTCATGGGCTCTCAAGCTCATTTCTGCCCTATAAGAAGAATTATCATCCTTCAGGAAATCAAAACTGAGCTTTAGAATGTCAACATTGTGAGAAGTCCCAATTGGGACACAAAAAGTTGAAATTATGGCATACTAAGTTAATTATGAGATGAAAAAATCATTATGACAGGCAAGATTGAGATAAAAAGTTATAATTATGACATGTAAAATTGACAAAAATTGTATTAAGTCGTGTCAGTTTTTACTTTATCTTGTAATTATGACTTGGTTGTCAGTGACTTTCTATCTCAATTTTGACTCATCAATTTTTGATATCATAATTGACTTGTCATAATTTCGACTGTACCTATGACTTTTTATCTCATAAATTGGTGTCAAAATTCTGACTTTTATCTCAATTTTGACATTTTGACTTAGTATGTCATAATTTTGACTGCCATAATTCTGACTCTATCTCATATTTATGAGTTAGTATGTCATTATTCTGACTTTTATTTCATATTTTTGAGTTAGTATGTCATAATTTTGACTGCCATAATTCTGACTTATTTCATATTTATGAGTTAGTATGTCATTATTCTGACTTTTATTTCATATTTGAGTCAGTATGTCATAATTCTGACTTATCTCAATTTTGACTGCCATAATTCTGACTTTTCTCATATTTTCTGAGTTATTAGTATGTCATTAATTCTGACTTTTTATGTAATTTATTTAGTTAGTATATCATAATTTGACTTTTAATGTAATTTATTGAGTTAATATATCATAATTCTGACTTTTTATGTAATTTATTGTAGTTTACATATCATAATTCTGACTCTATCTCATATTTATGAGTTAGTATGTCATTATTCTGACTTTTATTTCATATTTTTGAGTTAGTATGTCATAATTTTGACTGCCATAATTCTGACTTATTTCATATTTATGAGTTAGTATGTCATTATTCTGACTTTTATTTCATATTTTTGAGTTAGTATGTCATAATTTTGACTGCCATAATTCTGACTTATTTCATATTTATGAGTTAGTATGTCATTATTCTGACTTTTATTTCATATTTGAGTCAGTATGTCATAATTCTGACTTATCTCAATTTTGACTGCCATAATTCTGACTTTTCTCATATTTTCTGAGTTATTAGTATGTCATTAATTCTGACTTTTTATGTAATTTATTTAGTTAGTATATCATAATTTGACTTTTAATGTAATTTATTGAGTTAATATATCATAATTCTGACTTTTTATGTAATTTATTGTAGTTTACATATCATAATTCTGACTCTATCTCATATTTATGAGTTAGTATGTCATTATTCTGACTTTTATTTCATATTTTTGAGTTAGTATGTCATAATTTTGACTGCCATAATTCTGACTTATTTCATATTTATGAGTTAGTATGTCATTATTCTGACTTTTATTTCATATTTTTGAGTTAGTATGTCATAATTTTGACTGCCATAATTCTGACTTATTTCATATTTATGAGTTAGTATGTCATTATTCTGACTTTTATTTCATATTTTTGACTCAGTATGTCATAATTCTGACTTATCTCAATTTTGACTGCCATAATTCTGACTTTTCTCATATTTTCTGAGTTATTAGTATGTCATTAATTCTGACTTTTTATGTAATTTATTTAGTTAGTATATCATAATTTGACTTTTAATGTAATTTATTGAGTTAATATATCATAATTCTGACTTTTTATGTAATTTATTGTAGTTTACATATCATAATTCTGACATTGTATCTCATATTTATTGAGTTAGTATGTAATAATTGCCTTTTTCATTAATTTTTGTCTTAATTTTGACCTTTACCTAATTTTCGTCTCTTTGATTATATAATTTAACTTTTTAATCACATAATTCTGATTTACGAAAGCATGTTATTTTTCTGAAGTGTATCAGCGAAACGGTTGATTTGTAACCGTCTGTAAATGTCTGATCTGTTGTTGGTATTCATTATCGGTAAGATTGAGTTTGGTTGCGTGTAGCACAGATTCGGCCAGTTTGAATGTGCTTGATGTTAAAAAGCTCCAGCTTAAATGCAAGAAATTAGCTGATGATATAAATTGTGAATCAAATATTTGATCCTCTGTTCCCTGTCAAATAAACATTTGCAGAAAAAGAGATAAAGCAGGCTCCGCATTTTGTGGAGAAGCTGCAGAACACGGGCATCGCTGAAGGGGCTCCGGTGCGTCTGGAGTGCAGGGTTGTGGGAATGCCTCAGCCGCTCATTTACTGGAAGAAAGACAACGACACCATCCCTCACTCCAAGGACAGGGTTAGGTGAGTCCACTGGAAACCAACCATATAATGACTGCTCCATTAAAGTGCTATAGAAGTAACGGTGTCTTGACCAGCTTAAAGGGATAGTTCACCCAAAAATGAGTGTGTGATGTTTATCTGCTGACCCCCAGTGCATCCAACATGTAGGTGTGTTTGTTTCTTCAGGAGAACACAAATGAAGATTTTTAACTCAACCGTTGCTGTGTGTCGGTCATATAATGATGTCAATGGGTAACAACTCTATGAGAGCAAAAAAACATGCTTAGACAACATGACAAATGAGGCATCTACATAATATATGATCGCGCCAGTTTGACCTTACCAGACAGAAGTAATAGCGGATGGGAACACTAGATGAGATTCGTCTGATATGAGCTAAAAAAAATTACATAAAAACTGTTGTGTTTCTCACAGAAACCGATCAGTTCGTGTCTTAAGACATCAGTGTGTCATCAGGAGCAGCAGGGTTTGTGTGCATGTTGTCTAAGCATGTTTTTTTTTGCTCTCATAGAGTTGTTACCCATTCACATGATTATATGACCGACACACAGCAACGGTTGAGTTAAAAATCTTCATTTGTGTTCTACTGAAGAAACAAACACACCGACATGTTGGATGCGCTGGGGGTCAGCAGATTAACATCACATTCTCATTTTTGGGTGAACTATCCCTTTAACTCTTTCCCCGCCAAACACGGAAATTTCCGTTATTTGTGAGAAAACGCTTCCAGACCAATAACGGAATTTTCCGTGTTTTCACTGTCGGGCGCTAGGGGGCGCTATTGCGCGATCGCATGTAATCATATGCATATCAAAAATAACGTGATCATCTTCATTAAACAGCATATGAATCAAAACTATCTAATGTTACTGAATGAAATGTGGACCCAGGATGAGCTACAGGACTGTGTAAGCATTAGGGGTGTTGATGGACTCGATCGACTCCATCTGTTTGATCATCTCTGAATCTGATGTCTGCCGGTCTTTCACAAAAATTTGATTTTCTCAGCTTTTTGTTCAAAATGTTGCTTTCTTTATGAAACCTACCCATATTCAAGTGTTAAATAAAAAAGGAATGCATGAAGCTAGAATAAAACGTTTTTTTCTTGTGTTTAAAAGAAGAGGGTCAGCTCTTTATTTTGATATATTGCATGCTCAGATATTCATTAAACAAAATATTCTATGGGCTATTAAATTTAGGTGAAAATTGTCAAAAACCCTGGCGGTGGCTGGCAACTTTTTTTTAAAACGCTGGCGGGGAAGAGTTAAGGTGGTCAGGCTGGTTTTGGAGTGTGTTAGCTGGTTTTTCAGCCAAAGTGATATGAAGATGAACAAGTGCTTTATACTTTTGAGGAACATAAAGACAGTTAATGTGACTCGGGAGCAGTCCTGCGTCTTACGGGTATATCTGAGGCAATAGCCAACAATACATTATAAGGGTCAATATTAACCATTTTTCTTTAATGCCAAAAATCATTAGGATATTAAGATCCTGTTCCATGAAGATATTTAGTACATTTCCTACCATAAATATATCAAATATGCATTATTAGTAGTAATATGCATTGCTAAGGAAGATTTTCTCAATATTTAGATTTTTTTTTCACCCTCAGATTCCAGATTTTCAAACATTGTCCAATCATAACAAACCACACATCAATGGAAATATTATTTATTCAGCTTTTAGATGATGTATAAATCTCAATTCTCAATCAAAAAATTGACCCTTATGATGGGTTTTGGGTCACATATAATACAACAAATGAATAAAACTCATATTAGTAGTTTTGACGTTTGTATTCTGTGTGTTCGTGTTGTCCCAGCATGCATCAGGACACTACAGGTTACGTATGTCTACTAATTCAGCCGACCAGGAAAGAAGACGCGGGCTGGTACACTGTGTCGGCGAAGAACGAGGCGGGAATCATCTCATGCACAGCCAGACTAGACATATACGGTGAGGCATTTTTATTCTTTATTTTTCCGCATTATAAAGCTATAAAGTATTTAAGTACAGACTACAGGACCTGTGTTAGCTGATGAGAAATAACTCAATGAACAGAAAAATGTATCTAACATGCTAATAATTCTTCAAATTAATAAAAAAAAACATTCTAATGATTAAAAAATAAATGAAAGAAATTAAGACATTTTTTAAAGAAATATTTTAAGAAATGAGTCTAATAAATGAACTATATAAATACTCACTCTAAAAACTTTAAACAGATATTTCCTTATTATTTTAAGAAATTTTTCTAATGGAAAAATAAACTCCATATGAAAGTATTCTGATTATTTAAGGAATTCTAATAATCACAATTAAATTACTATATTAATACTCCATCTAAAACTATTTAATTATATTTTCTAATTAATTTAAGAAATTAATCGAATAAATTAAACTATAATCTAAAACTTTTAAAAACTATTTTTAAAGCATAGGTTTTCTGATTATTTTAAGAAATGATTCTAATAATTACAATTAAATTTAACTAAAGTACTATATTAATGCTCCATCTAAAATTATTTTAAATCATTTTTAAAGCATATTTTAAATTTTAGATTTAAATTTTTCCTGACTATTTTAAGAAATAAATATAAGTAAACTATATTAATACTCAATGTAAAACTATTTTAAACACATTTTCTAATTAATTTAAGAAAATAATGTAATAAATTAAACTATATTAATACTCCATCTAAAACTATTTTAAGCAAAATTTTAACAGATTTTTCCTGATTATTTTAAGAAATGAATATAAATATATTAAATATAAAAAATTATATTATATAAATAAAATGAAAAATTAAACTGCTATATTAATACTCACCATCTAAAACTATTTAAACATATTTGTGTAATTTAAGAAGTTATTCTGATTATTTAAATGTACTATAATTGAACTACTATATGTTACTCCATCTAAAACTGTTATTTAAAAAATATTCTAATAATCCTAATGCATGTTTTTCTAATAATCTTATATCAATAGAGACAACATTCAATGTTTTTATTTTCATAAATTGTTTTTTTACTACAGAAGTGAACTGTAAAATGTGGATTAATAAAGGCAACTACAATAAATCCTAAAAGAAATGTTGACCAGTTACAGACAGTTACAGTCTCTTGTAGAACATTAGAGATGTAGTTGTGTGAAGTGCCTGACTCCAGATCAGTCAGGAGATGAGTAGCTCGTGGCACACACACACACACACACACACACACACACACACACACACACACACACTGACTGCAGAAGATTGTGTGTGTGTTTTCTGCAGCTCAGTGGCATCAGCATGTCCATCCGCCGCTGAAGAGAGCGCAGGTCACCGGCAGCCGCTACGCTGCTCTAACGGGACAGGGGCTGGACATAAAGTCTGCCTTCCCCTCGAGTGACAGCGGCTCCGCCATGTTCTCGGCGGCCCGGACGCAGGAGAGCGAGGAGCTGTAGAGGAGCGGCGGCGATTCAAAGAGCAGCGCAGCTTGGACATTATCTATGGAGAGTCCCCAAAAAGATACCCAAAACTAGAGAGAGAGAGTGTGTGTGTGTGTGTGTGTGTGTGTGTGTGTGTGTGTGTGTGTGTGTGTGTGTGTGTGTGTGTGTGAGAGAGAGAGAGAGAGAGAGAGAGAGAGAAAAAGCGTTTGTGTGTGTGTGTATTTACTTGAGAGTGAGCGTGTGTGTGAGTGAGTGAGAGAGTGTGCTTTTGTGTGAGTGAGTGAGTGCCCGTGTGTGAGAGTGAGCATGTGTTTGTGTGTGAGCATGTGTTTGTGTGTGAGAGAGTGTGCGCGCGTGTGTGTGAGAGAGAGAGAGTGCGTGCGTGTTTTTGTGTGTGTGTTTGTGAGTGAGACTGAGTGTACGCGAGAGTGTGTGTGTGTGTTCAGTTGTTGGTAGTCAGTCTGATGTCTCTGCTCTGGTTTGTATCATTTGATCACTTTAACTATATTTAGATGAACACACTGATTTTCACATTATTTGCACACGTTTTTTCCTTTTAATTATGAAATGTGCCATTTGAGGCATTATGCAATTTTGTTCTGGTCCGTTTGTTGTAATAATTTGGCTGTTCTGCCTTACATATCATATTAAAGCTACACTGTGTGGGGAAGAATGGGGAGAAGCCCATAGTGAGCCAAAAGCAACGGGAGAAACATTTAAACAACGTGATTCAGATTTCACTTTCCACAACTACTAGAAGACCTACAGCTGTCAGACAGGAGGCTCACGTCACATCTACGTCCTCAAGCTCAGTCTGAGTCTGCGCAGTTCGCTCAGCCGTCAGGAAGTGAGGGCTTCTAATTGACTTCATTATCCGCCGTTGAAGTCTATGGGGTTGCTCTGTCCATTTCTTTTACTGTCTATGCATTCGACACGGTGCCATCGAGTGTTAAAACGCGAAAGGCGAAGCTTGAGTTTACGGGTATGTCCCTCTTTGGCTACTGTACTTTCAAGATGGAGGGGCAACATGGCGACCGGCATTCGAACCCCTCACCCGTATGTATTTTCAATGGCATAGTAAAAACTTACGAGAATACATTATTACTTGAAAGAAGTAAATATAAATTAATGAGCACATATTTTTGAAAGAACTAAGTGTTTTTAGCTAAGAATAAACTAAAAGTTACACAGTGTAGCTTTAATCGTTTTATTAGAATGTGTGTCTGTCTGGTTACCAACTGTGAATGTTAAAGCTTCTGCAGGTTTTATTCAACAAAACTCTTTGACTGCTATATTGTTTCATATTTCCATATAATAACGCAAGAATGAGTCATATCAGCAAGATTACAGATATAGAGCTCAAACACACTATACTTTGATACTTTGCATTTGCCTCGTAAGTGACGGTCACAGATGTTAAACCGAGCTGAGTGATATCACATTTCTGATGCGCTGCTGAAATCATTTATTAGTTTTAATAAAATCATTTATTACAGTTTTAATAAAGAGGAATGGGGAATGTCTGCACCTGAATTCTCTCGCGCTGCAGGGTGATGGAAAGAGATTATTTTAACATGTTAATATTTTATTGTTCCTGAAGAATAAATACGGCTGCTTGAGGTAATTCTCTGCAATATGACCGAATCAAAAATATATTAGATATTATAAATTGTTGTGAAAGTTTACAAAGCCTTTAATCAAATGTATTGTTATACAATCACTAGAATAAATACATGCAAATACATAATTTGTGAACGTGTACAATAGTTGTTTTTCTTGAAAATAAAGTTATATTTATTCAAACAAAAACAGTGTGTCTCTTCAGTGTGTTGCTTTGTAACATTGCAAAATGCAATAAATATAATTGACTTGTTAAATATTATTTAGGCTGTAATAGTAGTCACACACACGCACACAACAAACATACTCACACTCTCTCTCTCACTAACAACACAATCTCTCTCGCTCAAACACTCTCACACACAAAAAGACACTCTCACACACACACACTAAACAAACTCTCTTACACACACACACACAAAACAAACTCTCTCACACACACACAAAACAAACTCTCTCACACACAACAAACACACACACAACACTCGCTCTCTCACACACGCTCTCGCTTTCTTACCCCCCCCCCATAATTATTTAAATGTCTATATACATTTCACATCCCTTTGTAAACTAATTATATAAAACTATGTTACCAGTACACCATCGTTTCAAAAATTTCAGTCCATTAATATAAATTGCAGCTGCACAATAATGCCATGAACTTTGAATAAATAATACAAAAATGCTGCACGTATATTAGACTATATTAATTGCACTTTGTTATTAAGAGTCTTCTTGTCAACTGCACAGTGAATAAATCGCAGCCTGTTATACATGCATGTATATTAAATGTTAGTATATGTTTTTTTCCCCGGTGTTTGCAAGGAAAGCTCACGGTCTAAGTAGGAACCGATCACACGTTCCGCTCGTTCCAGTCGGACTCGTTTACTGTGAGGAACAACAGTGATCCACGGAATTTCATTTCTATCTCATTTGTTTTGATTAATTGCACAAATGGCTGAGGATGAAGATGACTACATGTCTGACGCTTTCCTGAACCAAATGTGAGTTTAAAAAAGGTTTTTAGACGATGTCCTGTCGCTGTCAAAGTGACTTTGATGTTTGCTAACGCGGTAACGTTAACGTAGATAACGTTATAAACAAACACGGAGTAACGTTTGTATTCACGCCTAAGTTACAGTTTACATGTTAGTTTTAAATGTAATGCAGGTTTCTTAGATCATTTATCAAGGAACCTCAGCTGTCAAACCACATAATCAGCTCTGAATGATGCAGTGGGGCTAACTTACTTACAATAAAACACATGCCCTCTGCTGAAAAGAGCCTTGGCTGGAGAGAGAGAGAGAGAGAGAGAGAGAGAGAGAGAGAGAGAGAGAGAGAGAGAGAGAGAGAGAGAGAGAGAGAGTGTGTGTGAGTGTGAGTGTGAGTGTGTGAGAGAGAGAGAGAGAGAGAGTGTGAGAGTGTGTTCCTTGTTTGGCAATACTTGTGGGGTCACAAATGTCCTCACTTATATAGTAAAATATGAAAACAACTCATTGGTTTGACATTTGACTGGTCCTCACTAGTTAAAAAGGCTAATAAATCGGCCAAAACAAGGTTTTTTTTTTTTTTTTTTGTTGTAAATCTATTGTTTTACACATGTTTCTGTGATGGGTATGTTTTAGGGAAAGGGGTTGGGTTAGGGGAGAGAAAGCATTAACCTGATATAAAATCAATGGAAGTCTATGTAATGTCCTCACTATAATATATATATATATATATATATATATATATATATATATATATATATATATATATATATATATATATATATATATATATATATAATATAATGAAACAAATGTGTCAGTGAGTGAGTCAGTGAGTGCATGTGTGTGTGTGTGTGTGACCTGCTAAAACCAGCCAACCAGCTTAGGTTGGTTTTAGCTGTGTTTTTTCAGCAGGGTGTGTTGAGCAGTGTTATTGGAGGTGTACCGTGGTATTCTTTGAGGTATAGCATGATTCATCTTTTAAGTCAGTGTAAACCACACACGACACCAGTACAATGTGCTACTACCGCAAATAAATACAAATTTTTAATTTCAGACTTCATCTATTATTCACTTCATCTATTATTCCCACTTCCACCAGTTGACAGCCATCTAAATATCATAAAAAGCTCCTCACTGAGTAACGCATGTTGTGTTGATGCGCTTGCTCGTGTCCAGCTCAGACGTCCGGCCTGGCGTGCCGATGGTGAAGCGCATGAAGGACGCTTTGAGAAAGGAGGCAGTTGCGAAAGAGAAGAACATACAGAACCGGCAGAAGAGCTTCAGAGAGCAGGAGCAGGAGAGCCGCGAGGCTGCGCTGCAGAGCTCCATAAGCAGCCAAAATAAAGGCTTTGCATTACTGCAGAAAATGGGCTATAAAGCAGGACAAGGCCTGGGCAAAGCCGGTCAGTGATTGCGACTTATTCGGAAATTATTTATTTACTTATTAATATCGTTTTCTGTGCATAACAAAGTGTTCTCATGCTGCAGGTGCTGGACGGGTGGAGCCGGTTCCTCTCAACATCAAAACAGGTCGGCCGGTGTGTTCTCTGGTTTGTGTTATTGATCTGTAAGACGTTGTTCACACACCCTGATGTTCACACACTGTTTGCAGACAGAGGCGGCATCGGCATGGAAGAACTCAAGAAGAGGAAAGCAGACGAGGAGCTTCAGAATTACCGGAGAAAAGTGCAAATGAAACAACACGTGGAAAAGAAATCACTCGAGGATTTTAGGTGTAAACCTGGAATTTTTACTGAATTTATTAAGTAAATGTAAGAATAACTTGGTAATATTTCAAGATGGAAGCAGCTTCGGTTTACTTGATTGTCCATGCTTTTTTTTGTTGTAACATATATGATTATCAGGCTTTTGAGGAAGCTTTATTAGCTTCTTTATTTTAAAACTACAGATCATAAAACTAAGCATTTAAATATTATCTTACTAAGACGTTTTATTGGCAGATATGGATATTGAAGTGCATTTTATGTCAGTATCTGCTATCTCAGTGATTTACATTACAAGCATCAGAATTTCATTACTTTCGGTCCATATAAATATCAGCAACTGCACCAAATTTCATGATTTTTGAATAAAATTCATGTTTTTCCTCCATATTCTCACTAAATCATACTATATTAGCCAAAAAATCTGATGTATCAAACATGATACATATGCAAATTAATGTGCAAACTTTTTTTTTTTAGATGTTTCATGTGTCAGGCTTTGATCTTCTGTGTGTCTTGATGTGTTGAGTAACAGTATCGCTCATCTCTTTTACAGAGTGCGTAAGAGAACCGAAAGAGAAGAGCGTCAAACACAGGGCGACCTGTGGAAGAGCCAACGGGCCTGTGAACAGCTGGACAGCCAGAAGGTCATCAAATAAAAACTTCATCTTGAATCTGAGTTTGAAAATATTTGCATGAATGGAACTGAGGCTTTTCTGGGTTTTTAATATAACCAAGAGTCAAACTGACGATTCACTCATCTGCTGTTGCGATTCTTCCTTCAGGGCATCACTGCTCCCAGAGAGAGCTGGTACTGGCCTGAAGTAGTGAAAGATGAGGAGGCGGAGCTTCTGGAGGAAGAGGAAACAAAACCTGAGGGAAGTGACGATGAGGAGGAGGAGGAGGAGGAACTAACAGTGAGCTGCACCTCAAACCTGTTTACATGGCACTTTCATTGCTAATGAGATAATTCGGAGGGAAAATGTTTTGGTTTTAGAATAACTTTGATAACTTCTTAGGCCTGAATGTTTGATGTGTATATATTCACCGATCAGGCATGTCATTATGACCACTGACAGGTGAATAACACTTATTATCTCTTCATCACGGCTCCTGTTTGTGGGATATATTAGTCAGCAAATGAACATTTTGAGACGAGCTACTGGAGCTCAAATTGCTCAAGAAGTTAATGCTGGTTCTGATAGAAAGCTGTCAGAATACACAGAGCAGCTCAGTTTGTTGCGTATGGGGCGGCATAGCCGCTGACCAATCAGGGTGCCCATGCTGACCCCTGACCCCGCTGAAAGCACCAACAGTGGCACGTGAGCATCAGAACTGGACCACGGAGCAATGGAAGAAGCTGGCCTGGTCCGATGAATCACGTTTTTATTTTTACATCACATGGATGGCAGAGTGTGTGTATGTGGCTTACCTGAGGAACACATGGCCCCAGGATGCCCTATGGGAAGAAGGCGAGCCGGCGGAGGCAGTGTGATGCTTTGGGCAATGTTCTGCTGGGAAACCTTGGGTCCTCCATCCATGTGGATGTTACTTTGACACGCTCCACCTACCTAAGCATTGCTGAGACCATGTTCAGCCTTTCATGGAAACTGTATTCTGGTGGCTGTGGCTCTTCCAGCAGGATAATGCTCCTGACACAAAGCACAAATGCTTCAGGAATGGTTTGAGGAGCACCACAACCAGTTTGAGGCGTTGACTTGGCCTCCAAATTCCCCAGATCTCAATCCAATCGAGCATCTGTGTGATGAGCTGAACAAACAAGTCTGATCCAAGGAGGCCCCACCTCGCAACTTACAGGACTTAAAGGATCTGCTGCTAACATCTTGGTGCCAGATACCACAGCACACCTTCAGGGGTCTAGTGGAGTCCATGCCTCGACGGGTCAGCAAAAGGAGGACCAACTCAATATTAGGTCAAAATGTTATGCCTGATCAGTGTATATATTTATGTAAACACAGAATTATATTTAAACTAGCTAATTATCCATGCTGTTATTATTAGTATTATTAATTACTATGTAATAGATTAATATTATTATAAAGTAAAAACCTGATACATGTAATAGTTCTCGCTCTGTAGAACGTTATTTAAGAAAGTAATGACACCAAATTGTACCTTTTTATTAATGGAAAGTGCCTCATGTTCAATATAATAAAGCTGTTTTGTGTTATTTTGATGCACCATCTTGTTTTTGTCCTCCTTTTCCAGCCTTTAGACAAGCTGCAGTTTCTCACCTCGTATTTGCGAGGAGTCCATTTTTACTGCATATGGTGTGGGACGGCGTTTGATGGTAAGAAGTGTCCACATATATAAAATAACTGTTTGAGTGAATACATTAATTATGAATGAAACGCTGAAATGTTCTCGCCCAACAGATGAAGATGACTTGAGCTCAAACTGTCCCGGTGACACGGCAGCAGATCATGACGACTAAAGCAACGATCAGGAACTCTTTCCTTTTAATTGCATAGCTGTGTTTATTTATGTTTTCTTGTATTCATTAAATGTTGCATTGATGTTTTGATTATAATTGTGTGTCCAGGTTTTTTATAATTATTGCTCCGTTAAATTTTCCTGCGTAACTGAATCTTATCCAATCACAAACATTTGTGGTTGCATATTTAGGATATTTTGCATTATTTTGAATAAGAGTGGACTGTGACAATACTGTAATATTTATAGATTAACAATAATTAATAGCTTTCTCCAGTTAGCCTAAAACATTCAAATATTCAGAAAGGTTTTTATAATACACTTAGTACATTAAGTTCACAGAAATATATAATGCATAAAATAGTGAGCATTGTTTAAATTAAATTACTGCGTTGATTTTGCCTAGAATATTGCCAAACATTTTCTTTAATTTTCTTATTTTTAATGAATGAGGTTTTATTGATTTATCTTTTTTTTCCGTTACTTGCCAAATTTCATACTCACAGAAACATAATTAAAAAATTGAAAGATAATATTTTATGAAACCCATTTTATGTCGAAAAATCTGTATAGATCAAAGCCTTATGTTATGTTATCTATCCATCCATCCATCCATCCATCCATCCATCCATCCGTGAAAGATAATATTTTATGAAACCCAATATTTTAAAAAATCAGTATCAAAAATGTATACATTTTATTTTAATTTTTTTTGTAACATGCTCCTACACATATTTGTATTATTATGCCTGGTCATTTATTTCTGAACGTTCG